>NC_030441.2:8982121-9282121 GCF_001660625.3 Ictalurus punctatus | reverse complement strand
TTACAATATCTTCATGAATAAATTGTCAAACTAACATCTTGTTTTTTGTTTTTTTCTTGGAGCAGAAGTCAGGTCCTCTCTCATTTCATCATGTCCTCTTGTTGGTGAATACACAGCGTTCTTCTAAGGGTATTAGGATTTCTCGGAGCAGCCATTGTAACAGATAGTTGCAGAGTTTCTTCTGTGTTTTAACTACAACGTCTTAATCATTATTTAAGCACTGAGATGCACGAATCTCTCCTTAATTCGTTAACATAAACACATTTGTAAGCATTCTGACTTGTGTGCTATGTAGCATTGATTGACTTGTGTGCTATGTAGAGCGGGTTGTCCACTAATCATAGGGTTGGCGGTTCGATTCCCGGCCCACGTTGGGCAAGACACTGAACCCCAATTTGCTCCCAATGGCAAGTTAGCGCCTTGCACGGCAGCTCTGCTACCATTGGTGTGTGAGTGCGTGTGTGAATGGGTGAATGAGACACAGTGTAAAGCACTTTGGATAAAAGTGCTATTTAAATGCAGACCATTTACCATATTGTTTGTAACAGCATGATGTCCTAATCATTCAGGCATGTACACTCAGCTTGGTTGGTAATATGTTTTTGTGAGAAACCAACACACTATACTGTATATGAATGGTTCAGATTTAAAGAACATTAAAATTAAGCTTTGAATCTTGTTTTTGCTCTAGTTCTGAAGAGCTCCACTGCCATCCAAACATGGCTTAAAAGGAGAGAGGGCCCTAGTGCTGACCTTATTACTGATCTCAGCCAGTTGGAGAGCTTACTTGCAGAAGACGAGCTTGTGGTTCTAGGATTATTTAAGGTAATATCTTTAGTACCTTTTGTAGTTTTCTGCAGTTGGGTTAAACTTATGACCTCAACTGTAGCTTTTTATTTTTATTTTAAAAATTCTGTGTGTGTGTGTGTGTGTGTGTGTGTGTGTGTGTGTGTGTGTGTGTGTGTGTGTGTGTGTGTGTGTGTTTAGGATCTTGAGACGGGCTTAGTAAAGGTGTTTTACGATGTGGCTGCTGATCTTGCTGACCTGGCCTTTTGTGTAACAGAAAGCAAGCAGATCTTTAGCAAGTATGATATATTTGATGACTCAATTGTGCTTCTCAGAAAGGTGAGAAATTTACCTCTAGACATGGAAATATTAGTTTACTTCACTTTATTAATTATACTTTATTAACTCTAAGTGAATAACATATTGCAGATATGTGTCAAATTTATACAACACACTGTATTGTTCTAGTCAAAAATGGCAGAAATATTTGAGATGACAAGCAAAACAGTGAAAGAAGAAGTCATTCACTTCATTAGAGTCTATGAGATGCCTCTGGTGACTGAGTACAATGGCAAGGTTCTTATACTTAAGTCTTTGTAGATTTCCCTCTAAACAACTCGAACTTGGGTCTTAAATGTCAATTTGAGGTTCTGTCTCTTTGCTTCCCCTCAGACATCATCTAAGATACTAAACTCTGTGGTGCAGAATCACTTCGTTTTGTTCATTGATAAATCTGAGAAAGGATTCAGAGAAACATATCGTGCTTTCAAAAACTCTGCCAAAGAATATAGAGGCAAGGTATGGATACAGTGTTTTATGTAATGTATGGCTGATGAATTAAAGTAAAAACAACACAACCACGTGTCTTAGTGAGGTGTAGGGTCTCTATGAGCTATGCAAACAGCTCCAGTGCACCTTAACATACTGCATACTACATAGTACAACATTCTGCAGCATACTACAATTCTGTGGAGCTGTACTGGAGGTATGAACACCATTCTTCCAAAAGAGATTCCCTCAATTGGTGTTTTGTTGATGGAGTGCTGTCACTCCAAAAATATTCCATAAGTGTTCAAGTGTGTTGAGATCTGGTGACATTGAAGGCCATAGCATACAATG
This sequence comes from Ictalurus punctatus, assembly GCF_001660625.3. Taxonomy (NCBI): domain Eukaryota; kingdom Metazoa; phylum Chordata; class Actinopteri; order Siluriformes; family Ictaluridae; genus Ictalurus; species Ictalurus punctatus. The sequence continues at coordinate 9,280,216 of NC_030441.2, read as the reverse complement.
TACATCATTTTCATACTCATCAAACCATACAGTGAGCCCTTGCATCATCTGAATGGGGAATTGTCCTCCTGGAAGTAACAACTCCCATCAGGATAGAAATGTTTCATCACAGTTTAAAGGTGATCAGCCATAATAAGTCTGTACTGATTTACAGTGACTCTTATTCATACAATCAGCCAGTCAGCCAGTCATGTGGCAGCAGTGCAAAGTATAACATCATATACTGTACATACAGATCAACAGCTTCAGTTAATGTCCTCATCATACATCAGAATGGGGAAAAATGTGATCTCCGTGACTTTTATATGTACAGTCCCCTCCTAAAGTATTGTAACAGCAAGTCCAATTCTTTTGTTTTTGCTTTTCATTGAAGACATTTTGGTTTGAGATCAAAAGATGAATATAAGACAATGCACAGATCAGAAGTTTAGCTTTCATTTGCTTATATAACATCTGGATGTGTTAAACAACTCAAAATATGGCACTTTTTGTTTGAACCCACTGTCTTTTGGAAGAATTGTTTTCATCTCTGTTGCACAGTTGCACAGGCTTGTAGAATCTATAACATGACTAATTAAAGCTAATTCAAACATGGCCCAACACCTTACTAAGACACTTTAGGTCTTGCTTTTAATTCATCACCTGTCCTGTCTGTGTGTTGATGTTTGACATTTTCTTAATTTATGTTTGACATTCTTTATGGTATGATAACAAAATCAAAGTATTGTGGTTCTAAGCTAATAATTTACAAATGCACAGGCACATTATGGGGCAGAATTCGAAAATGTCATTGTTGCAATAACCATTAGATCATAAACTACGATTAACTGTAATACCATGATACTGTGACAAATCTAATAGTTGATTTATAATATGAAACATCCAGGCCCTGACAGACAAAATACCATGTTTCATGAAATCATGGTGCAACCCCAATTCTAAAAAAGTTGGGACGCTGTGTAAAATGAGAGTAAAAACAGAATGCAATGATTTACAAATCTCAAACCCATATGTTATTCAGAATAGAACAAAGAAAACATGTCAAATGTTTAAACTGAGTAAATGTACAATTTTAAGAAAAAAAAAAGGTAATTTTGAATTTGATGGCCACAACATCTCAAAAAAGTTGGGATGGGGCAACAAAAGTCTGGAAAAGTAAGTGTTACTAAAAAGAAACAGCTGGAGTGTCACGTAATGGAGTTGAGGACTGATGCAAATGCAGATAAGAGCTCTATTATGTGAGAGACAGGCAGACAAATCCAAATCGTGAAACACAGACATGGTCATAAACAGGCAATAGGTCAGGCTGTCGGCAAACGGGCATAAACAAGAATCGAAAATGAGGGCTAGAACAAGATCAAAACTAGGACGGAAAACACGAGGATCAGCAGCTTGGTATACAGATGACACACATAATACTTCACAAAGATTAAGTGTTTGAACATTCTCTTATATAGCGTGGAGTGAGTGAGTATGAGATTGACAACTGGTGTGTGTGATTAGAATTCTGGAGAAGGTGAATGTGTGTGTGGGAAGTGTAGTCCTCTTCGGCCATGTTTGTAGTTGGTGGTGCATCCTGGGAAATGGAGTTGCTGGTTTGCTGTAATATGACATGGAGGAACATTTTGCAACTAATTAGGTTAGTTGGCAACAGGCCAGTAACAATATTGGGTATAGGCAGAGTCTCTCAAAAGTAAAGATGGGATGGAATCTGGATGGAAGCATATGTTGCAGCCATCAAATTCAAAATGACTTTATTTTAAATGTTTTATTTCCTCAGTTTAAACATTTAATGTGTTTTCTATGTTCAATTTTGAATAACATGGGTTTATGAGATTTGCAAATCATTGCATTTTTATTTACATTTTACACAGTTGTCCCAAATGTTTTTTTGGAATTGGGGTTGTATAATTGTGGGCGAGAGATCAGTAAACTCATTAGACAGTATTTTATTGATTTGTTTTTAATATTGGCAGTTTTTTCCCTGTTATAAAATAATTTTAGTACACATGTATGGCTGTTTAAAGGTAAAATGAGATATTCCATATAGGTTTTGTTTGTCCTGATCGATACGGGTGAACCTCGGAATGGACGTATCTTAGAGTATTTCCGTGTGAGGAAGGAGGATTCACCACTGGTACGCATGGTTAACTTGACAGACAATGTACAATATCAATTACCTTCAGACCAACTGGACATACAAACGATCACTGACTTCTGCCAGAGTTACTTACAGGGGAATGCTAAGGTGAGTACACACACTACTCTCTAACATTCTGCTTTTCTTTATATCCACATGTTTAAATGCATAATTTTATAGAATATCCCAACCAGATGTCTGTGTACAGTGTGTGTTTGTCTGTGTGTGTATGTGTGTGTGTCTGTGTGTGTGTGTGCATTATAGCCAAAGCTACAGAGTGAGCCAATCCCTGATGGCTGGGACAAGCAGCCAGTAAAAGAGCTGGTGGGGATTAACTTCGAAAGGGTGGCTTTCAATGAAAACAAGAATGTCTTAGTTCTTTTCTGTAGGTGCCATTACACTGTGTACACAGATTAACCATACATAGGTCCAAAAACGCAATCGCTAAGATGTATAGTGTTGGAAATAGTAGTCTCATTCTAACATTTTGCAGACAACTACACTACTGGATGTATTGAGGGTTAAAATGTTCAATCACAAAAGTGTATCTGTGTATGTCCAGATGCCCCTTGGAGTTCCGAGAGCCGAGCACTGTTTCCTTTATTTGAAGAGCTTGCAAAACACTACAGTGACACTGAGGATGTGGTAATTGCCAGAATTGATGTAACTGCAAATGATGTAAACATTCGCATGATAGACAGATATCCAACCATTAAACTCTTTCCTGCAGTCTATGCTGAAAGGGTAAGAACTATTCATTTACTAGGAAAAGAAATTGCATGAACATACAGTATGTGTGGTCGAAATAAATTCCATTGCAAATTAATCTGTGTGTCGTTTTAACCAGTTTAATTCATTACCATGGGCAATATGGTAATAGGTAGTGGCATAAATGACAAAGCCCGAGAGGAGAAATTTTTTGAAAGCATATTAGAAAGGGAGTAAGACGGAAGGGGAGAATTCTTCTAGGTGATAATGCAAGGAAAATAAAGTAGCATGGAAAAGGAATGAGAGGGCTGTGCAAAGGAGGGACAGCTTCTATAAAATTCTTGTCTTGAACACGACAATGTGACTTAACACTCAAAATGTGCTTTCAATCATAATCATATATATTTTTGTGATTTTACAGACTTCAATATTTACTAATTGGCATGTTTCCCTTTTTACACTGTTTTAATATTTCTTAGGTGGTGCCATATTCTGGCCAGACTAAGCTGGAACCAATAGTTGAGTTTGTGAATGCAGAGAGAGGACAAGCCAAAGAGCATAAGGCCAAGGTCATCTTCTCTCTCTCTCTCTCTCTCTCTCTCTCTCTCTCTCTCTCTCTCTCTCTCTCTCTCTCGCTCACTCTCTCGCTCACTCTCTCACTCACTCTCTCGCTCACTCTCTTGCTGTTTCATTCACTGTGCATTTTACTCCATCTCATCTACATTTTTAAATGTGTTAATCTTTTAGGAAGAGATAGAAAGGAAGAAATATCTGGATGCACAGAAAGCAGCAACCAAAGAAGAGCTATAGTGTGCGCACACACACAGGAAGAAAAAAAAGATCTGAGTTCTTCTTGATTGCCTGTAAATTAATCAGGACAAAATGTTAATGATCATGAGAAATAAAATAAACAAAACCTGTATGTCTGTGTTGACTAATGAGTTGTCACATGTACATGCCACACATGTTTAACGCATGTCACAATGTCCAAGCACTAAGGTTACAATGGTTTTCTCTGTCTGGAACATATGCAGTTATACTTAGTTGGATGGATGGATGGATGCTATCTTTCTATCACTGTTGAATTTCTATAATAGCATGACTCTGATGGTACTTCTGACTGCAAGGTAAATCACACTTTTATTATAATGCAAATTTTTTAGCTACATTATTGTTGTTACAGTAAAAGGACATTCACAAATTTTCTCACATCTACACTAAAGGTGTATGTGGCAGCCATCACAGCCCACCATATCACTGTCAATGGCATCTTTCTGGGTGCTCAATAATTTATTATAGGGTAAAGTGATCAACCAGATAAAGTTTGTATTTATTTGCAGGGACTCTTCCTTCTAAATCTGGGGTGTTCTCTCTGTTATTCCATTAGTGGGCAAAATGGAGAAATAAACTAAGGGCCATAACTCTGATGCTGAAAAAAAGGTCCTAATGATATGTAGTTCTTCAATAATAAGCTAACAATTTGATGCTGTAATTATGCCTATTTGAAAAGAACTAATTTAGTGTTTATATGTATACACTCACTGGCCATTTTAATAGGCTGTACATCAACTCATTCATGCAATTATCTAAACAGTCAAGTGGCAGAAGTGCAATACATAAAATCATGCAGATACGGTCATTGAGCTTCAGTTAATGCAAACATCAAACAACAGAAAGAGGGAAAATGTGATGAGTAATCTGACCATAGCGTGATTGTTGGTGCCAGATAGTCTGGTTTCAGTATTTCAGAAACTACTGATCTCCTGGGATTTTCACACACAACACTCTCTAGGGTTAACACAGAATGATGTGGGGGTGGGGGGGCGTACGTAAAAAGAAAAAAAAACCCCAGAGTGAACAGTGGTCAAGAAGTGGTGATAATGGAGTTCAGAAGAGAAGGGCCATACTGGTTCATGCTTACAGGCTATGGTAAGTCAGATAACCACTCATTACAACAATGGTGAGCAGAAAAGTTGGGGATTAACTTCGAAAGGGTGACTTTCAACAAAAACAAGAATAGTGAAGTTATTTTCTTTAGGTTGCATTACACTGAATACATGAACCAACAGTCTACATAGATCCAAAGTGCAATAGCTAAGGTGTGTAGTGTTGGACATTGTAGTCTCATCATAGTATTTTGTACAGTCACCCCTAAACCAATGGCTGTACTGTGAGATACAAATCTGTATATGTCCAGATTTCCCATGGACTTCTGAGAATGGTTTGTTTTCTTGGAAGAGCTTGCAAAACAGTGACATTGGGGGTGTGGTAGTTTCCTGGAATTGATGTAACCGCAAATGGAAACATTCACATAATAGACGAATATCCAACCATTAAACTATTTCTTGCATTCTATATTACTAACTATATAGAATACTAACTATGCAGAACTATATTCAGTTTGTAGTAAAAACAGCATAAACATACTGTATGTGTGCTGTAATTAAATTATTCCACTGCAAATGAAACTGTGTGCCATATTATCCAGGTTAGTTCATTACCATGTGTGATGGTAATGTATCATGGCATAGATGGCAAAGCGGAAATTTATTGAAAGTATATTAGAAGGGGAGCAAAATTAAACATACCACTCACAATGTTTGTGAATGAAGAAAAAAGCACAAGCACAATGATTGCCATCTCTGGTAATAAAAAATAAAATATATATTAAAAAAATATATATATATAATACATGTCTGTGTTAACTACTGTGAGACTAATGTTACATATGCATGACACACATTTTCACAATCTAAGTACTACAGTATGCAGGGTATCAAGGAAGGTGATAATGTGGGTGGTATTCTAACAACCAAGCATGGCACGATGATGAAGGACATAATTTCGACTAATGGCTGCACACGTTGTGGTGTTGCCACCATGCTGTCCAGGGACGTTGAGGATGGTGCGGTGTTCTATGCGGTTTCTTCCCCCACATCTTTTTATGGCTAGGTTAATGTCTACCTCATCAACGTAGACAAAATCATAATGGTCTGCAGCAGCATCTAGTTCCATAACTCTCTGAAATAGACAAGAAAAAACATTACTGTATGACAGTATGAATACACATAGAGTAGTGAATATGTAGCATTATACACTGGAATACAGTACCAATGACAGGGCAGTATTACTTACTTGTACATATTGTTTCACTTTGTCAGAATTTCATTGTTACAAATGGTACTCTGTAAAGCTGCTTCATCTCATGGCGTTTCAGGAGATGGCTAAGTGTGGATAAACTCACCCTATTTATGTTACTGATTGTTGTGTTGTTGATTGTTGTGTAGTGATGATGTGGTGTTGCACTTTTCGTAAACATATGCTGTTGTTTGCTATGACCATATTCACTATGTGTTGTTCCTTACCTGTTCTCACTTCGAAATGTTGGATGACACTGGTTACAGTATAGCATCTCAAGTTAAGCTGGATCATCTGCCCAGCCTCCCTGAACCTCAAACCATGATTTACAGTTACATTTATGGCATTTGGTATACACCCTTATCCAGGGTAACTTACCAAAGTGATTTGAAGTCTCTATCAATAAATACATCCCAATACTAGTTCACTAGGTCATGGACTAAGAATACCATCAGTCTTAAAACTCTGTTGGGAGGTAATATAGTAAGAAAAACACACCAACAACAATATTCTTTTAATGAAAAGTGCTAATTTAAGTACTTTAGCAAGAGGTAGGTCTGTAGATGTCGTTTGCAGACCACCAGTGACTCAGACATCTACTGTAGGGGAAGTTCATTCCACCACCTAGATACCAGAACAGAGAAGAGTCTTGATGAATGATTTTCTTGTACCCTGAGAGATGGTGGCACCAGTCTAGCAGTGATAGAGATTCAGAGGGAGCGTGGTGCAGTGCGGGGTGTGATAAGTGATTTGAGGTAAGTGGGTGCTGCTCCATTTTTGGCTTTGTAGGCAAGGATCAGCGTTTTAAATTTGAAGCGGGCAGCTACAGGAAACCAGTGGAGGGAGCATAGCAATGAGGTGGTGTGTGAGAACTTAGAAAGGTTGAAAACAAGTCGATCAGCTGCATTCTGGATCAGTTGCAGAAGTCGAATCATGCTCAGAGGCAGACCTGCCAGGAGTCAGTTGCAGTATTCCAGTCTCAAAATGACAAGAGACTGAACCAGCACCTGAGTGGCCTGTATGGATAGAAATGGACGAATCGTTCTGATGTTGTAAAGGAGAAATAGACATGAGCATGTCAGATTAGCAATGTGAGAGGAAAATTACGGTTGATTGTCCATAGTTACCCCAAGATTGTGTGCAGTAACCGAAGGTGGGATCAGAGAGATGTCCAGGGAGATCACAAGATCTTGACATGGGGATGAATCACCTGGGATGAACAGCAGTTCAGTTTTGCTGGGATTAAATTTCAGCTGATGAGCTGCGAGCCATGAAGAGATGTCTGCCAGACATGCTGAGATCTGAGCAGAAACAAGAGGATCTGAGGGAGGGAAGGAGAGAATGAGTTGAGTGTCATCCACATAGTAGTGGTATGAGGACCCATGTGAGGATATGACCTCACCAAGAAATCGAGTATAGAGGGAAAACAGAAAAGGACCAAGTTCTGAGCCTTGTGGGACACCAGTGTAGAGTCTGGATGGAGCAGATGTGGATCCCCTCCACCTAACCTCATACGAGTGACCTTCCAGGTAGGAAGCAAACTACTGTCATGCTGCACCGAGACTCATGAGATCGGACAAGAAAGTCTGGTTGTTGACTGTGTCAAACACCGCTGAAAGGTCAAGGTGGATGAGGACTGATGACAGTTTGGCTGATCTAGCAGCATGTAGCTTCTCAGTGACAGCCAAAAGTGCAGTCTCTGTGGAATGTAACGCTTTGAAGCCAGACTGGTTAGGTTGCCAGACTTAGAGGTTGTTCTGTGAGAGATAAAGAGACAGTTGATTGTACAAAGTGCATTCAAGGATTTTAGAAAGAAAAGAGAGAAGTGATACAGGTCAGTAGTTGCTGATGTCAGAGGGAACCAGAGTGGGTTTCTTCAGGATGGGAATAAGCCTTGCTCTCTTGAGTGCAGTTGGTATGTGACCAGATGATATGGAGCCACTAATGTAGTCGTGATGAAGGGGAGGAGTTCTTGTGAGATAGTCTGGAGCACTGTGGAAACTATTGGATCCAATGGGCAGGTGGTAGGATAGCAGGACAAGATGACCTGCAGGATCTCATCTGTTGCTAGATTAGAAAAATGTGCCATTGAAGGAGAAGGGAAATCCTCAGTGGGTAGTGGGTAGTTGGGGAAGAAGAGAAGGCCTGGCAGATTTTTTCAATCTTCTCATCATAAAAGGTGGCAAAGTCTTCAGGAGTCAGGGAGGATGGAGCAGAAGGAGTAGGTGGGTTGAGTAGTGAAGAAAAGATGTTGTGGAGCTTGCAAGGTTCTTGTGCAGAAGTTTGAAGCTTTTGCTTGTAGAAGACAGTCTTAGTAGAAGTCACTTCAGATGAGAATTTGGGCAGGAGAGCACAGTAAAGGCCCTTTCACACTGAGCGTGAAACGATTGATCACAGTAAGCTAATTCAAGCCTGCACTATAGGTGATTCTGACCAAGAATACATTTTACACCTGCACAGTAGGTGGCGCAACCCACTATTCAGCTGATCGGCCTATCATCTTTGACCATAGAGAAGAAGAACCACTTAAAAGTTGCTGCATATCACCACAACACAAACTGTTAAGAAGCTCAGAAACGAACTCTATTTATTTTATGTGTATTCAACCCAAAAAAGGGAGGCAGAAATTTTGTGTTTTTTGAACAGCACCATCAAGCTGTTTTAGTATGAATGAAATAATCTGCAATATAATACAGTAACACAGTAATTGGACAAAACCCGATTTTAATGCCCAAGACGAAATGAAGTGACAGTTCAGATCTTATTTATTATATTTATTACTGACATGTTTGAACAAGAATATAAAGATAAATAACAAATGACATACTGAGTATTGTTTTCTGCTACAAAAAGCCCAACTGTAACATTATGAAAAAAATATATAGTTTTACATACTTTCACTTTGTCGATAACAGAAATGTGCAAAAAGTGGATGGAAACAAGAATTTGATAACAAGAATTTAACAACTATTCTCTTCTCTCTTCTGGAAAACTCTTCTTCTGTGTATACACTGGTTTTCTGTGCTAATAGCTTTCCGTGCTATAGCATCACCCATAGATGTGCATAGACATGGCCGCTGGATCGTAGGTCAGCGTTGCCTCCATATTGGTCCAGGCAACAGTAATAATTCTCAGCTTATATTGTAGTTTATATTATAAACTAATTTGCAGATAATCGAGATTTTCATTTATTCTGTCATTTTTCTCCAAACCAACGTTTTTAGAAGCTCCTCATTTCGGCTGAGTGACTGACATATTATGAATCTTACTGTAGTTAGTTGGCTAGTTAACTTTTCTCATACAGAAGGTTTGCCAAAGAGAAACAGTTGAGGCAGAGGGAAGTATCTGTAAGAACGGAAGGTGTTTCCACAAGTGAGTCCCCCATTCTGTGCAGTGAGCACTTCAAGTCGGAGGACATTAACAGGACAGGTCAGACTGTCAGGATTACAGATGGAGATAAACCACATATCTTCAGTTTCGCCACTCATCTCCAAACAGTAGGTGTATCCATAGGCTATAATGATTTAATAGCTTGTCATCAAATCCATCCATCCATCCATCTTCTATACCGCTTATCCTTCCTTCAGGTCACGGGGGAACCTGGAGCCTATCCCATGGGGCATCGGGCACAAGGCGGGTTACACCCTGGACAGGGTGCCAATCCATCGCAGGGCACACTCACACACACATTCACACACCCATTCATACACTACGGACACTTTGGAAATGCCAATCAGCCTATGCATGACTTTGGACTGTGGGAGGAAACCGGAGTACCCAGAGGAAACCACCGCAGCACGGGGAGTTGTCATCAAATTGTGGCTCATTATTATTATTATTATTATTATTATTATTATTATTATTATTATTATTATTATTATTATTATTATCTATAACTATACATATAACTTATTATACATTACATAGATTATATATATATATATATATATATATATATATATATATATATATATTATATATATATATATATATATAACTTATTCCCTATAACCTATATATTATCTATATATTAAAATATAACTGTAAATATTTTACCGGATCCATAAAGGATTATGTTATAATTATCTTTGTAATTGTCTGTTTTGGAGTATATCTGAATCCTTTTATGCTAATAAAATATAGAAAGTGGACTGACTGCCAGTGTCTCACTATTGGGTTTGTATTTGCCAATTTTGTTGTATTTTGTTACAATGATGGCCAATTATTAGTACTTAAAGATCCACTATTTCGATTTTATTCAGTATTTAAAAAGGAACGAGCTTTGTTACCAGAATTCTGACCTGGAGCACAAGAAAAGCTAAAAGATGGGTATGAAGACAGAAAAATCCATTTCCACAATGAAAAAAAAAAATCTTTATACACATTTCATGTACATTAAAAAATATTACAATAAGGACGTCTAATACATTTTTAACCAAGAAAAATAAGCAACATCTATGCTTGACAAGCGTGAGTTTTTACAATTCCTTATGACAATGAATAATTTTCCAAGTCTAACTATCGAGATAAGTAACTGGAGACAGAACTATTTTTTGTACTCCACACAAATTAATTAACATTGAAATCGTTTGAGAAATATAAACATCATGGTGCTTTTTATCCAGAAAAAGTGCAGCTCCTCTGTTTACTTGTATTTTATTTATAGGGCAGTCTTGCCCTTACCAATATGGCGGACGCATTGACATATATCTCAGCGATGGGTCAAAGCAGCCAATGCGGCATCAATGTATATGTCTGTAATCACCAATCTCGCCCTTGCACGCAACCGCAGCATCAAGGCACGTGATCTAAAGCTAAAATCTAATTGGACGTGTCATTTTGTCGCGTGGTATCAGGGAAAAAATAAATAAAAAATCAAGGTGCTGGACGAAAACACATCTGGGCCGCACTTCAGTTCTAACAGTGAAAGAGTGAAAGGTAAGATGTAAGCCGCGTAGCTAAAGTTTAATATTTGACAACTGTTTTACGACAGAAATGTACGGAAGCCCTAAGCGGCCTTGCATTATTATTATTATTATTATTATTATTATTATTATTATTATTATTATTATTATTATTATTCTTATTATTATTTAAAAAAATTTTCCCAGTTGTTTTCTCCTGATCTCGACATAACAAAAGTTGTTTTCTGATTAGCATTTTAATGTGAGAAAATCTTACTCTTTGCGAATGGGACTGGAGCTGTTCCACCGAATGGGTGACATTTCCATCCCCAGGACATTATATGTATAAAAAATGCGTAAAACATAACTCTAAAATACATTTTATTTTTAATCAAAGTGTCCTGCATATTAAGATAACTGCAGATTTAAAATGTCTAATTAAAAACATTAATAAAAACTACCTAGAACACTAAAAAAAAAAATCGCATTTGTTGCATGTCCCCATTCTTTATCTCTGTACTTTATCATGAAATATAATGATTAAATCCTTTTTTCTTTTTTCTTTTTCGCATTTTTTTTTTTTTTTTGCATTTTTGTGTGACTTTATATCCAACCTATGCTTTAAATGTTTTGTTTTGGGTTTTTTTTTTCATGAGAAATCCACAATAGTTTAGATAAAATACACATTTTCGTCATGTCCCCAGGTTTTCACTCAGTGCTTTTATCATAACACATTCCCCCTCTGAAACACACACAATCCAGATACACATTCCTGTTACGCAATGTTCCTTCCTGTTGTTAAATGGTTTTTCTCTAAAAAAATAAATAAATAAAGTTAAATCACTGCTTCTCTCATTTGTGTTATGCCCATAATTTATCCAATATCTTAATTAATTACATGATATAAAAAAAAAATTATAAAGTTGAGGTTTGGCTCTCCCTTAAAATGAAAAATAATAATAATAAATTGGCTTTGCATTTAAAAATAATAATACACCTTCTGTGCATATATAGTGATTTTTTTTTTTTCAGCAAATATCAATTATTTAAACATGTCCCTGACAACCTCTGTAGCCATTTGCCACTTGTTAGCAACCGTCTTTTTCAAGACACGTAAAAGCTTTTAAAAAAATCCTGAGTGGGGTATTACTGATGTATTTTATGGCATAATATAAAACGTGAACATATATTGAGCTTGTGTTAACCACAGACCTTATTTCTGGAATTTAACCAAAAAAACCCATTCAAAATTCCATTGACTTCGGGATGATTGATGTCCAGTGCACAGGAAAATTAAGTCGAGATCACGAGAAAACAACTCTTGTTATGTTGAGAGCCCGAGAAAACAACAGGAAAAAAAAAAAAAACTAATAATGCGTGGCCACTTAGGGCTTCCGTAGAAACGTTAAACGACTGACAGTAATATCCAGGAATGCAAACATTTATGCGATTCATGTAATGTAATGTGTTATTGACAATGTGACGAGACAAGAAACATTAACGGAGCCATTCTCAGTATATTAGGCAGAAGATGGACAATAAGTGTGTGCATATTGTGAATGATTGTAATGAATGTGGTCACCTGGCTTTACTGATGGTCTTTCAGTAAATCCACTTATCTAAGAAAATGATTCATAAACCTAAATGTGGAAGAGTTATCCTCCTCAGACTTAAAGTAGAGCATGGTAAAACCTTGACTCAAGTGTGGTTTTTGGTTGTGGTTAGGACAAATAATTTATTAAAATAAAAATATATTATTTGCAAATCTAGTTCTTTAACTATTTTTTTTATTCTTTTAATTCTCTTTTCTGGACAATAAACCCCCAAGTGTCTGCAACCATTGTATTTTGATATTCGTCTGTATGTCCTTGTCAGGTCTGTGATCAAAAAGTTAAAGGTATAGTTCACATAAATATTTAAATTCTGTTTTCATTTACTTACCCTCATGTCATTCCAAACCCAAATACTGTTACTTTTCATAACATAAAAGAAGATTTTTTCTTGATATGATACGAATGATACAATTTTTTTCTTTGGGACAGCAGAAAAAAAAGGTAAGCTGACAGGAACAGGAAATAAAAGTTAACAGTAAAGTGGAAGTTTTGTAATTCATATTTGGTCTGCTCTATATCTGTGCATAATAAGATGAAGGCCTGCCTGGGGGTAGAGAGTAAATCTGAAATATAATAAACCATCTAATCTAACTTTGTGTTGTAATACACACTGACCTCACTGTAGTATTTTGATCCTAAATATAAAGGTCTTGCATTGTATATATAAATAATGTGTATATATAAATATTTCGGACTTTATTACATAGAGAACTTAAAAGGACTATTACATTTGTGACCCCACCCCCAGATTGTTTGTAAATCTGGTTGTGTCACCTTTAGCAGCAATAACTGCAACAAAATGCTTCCGATAACTGGAGATCAGTCTTTCACAGCGCTGTGGTGAAATTGTGGCCCACTCTTCTTTGCATAACTGCTTTAGTTCTGCCAAACTGGAGGGCTTTCGAGCATGAACTGCCCATTTAAGATCCTGCCACAGCATCTCAACTGGTCTCAAGTTAGGAAATTGACTAGGCCAATCCAAAATATCCAAGATATCACTTTACTGTAGTTGGTCTGTGACTGGTATTTATCAGTACAGTGAGCAGATATGTGGAGTGTAAGACCCTGTTCATTGCAGGCAGGCAGTTATGGAGGGATTCTGGGGGACTGGTTTACTGTAGCAATGGCCCTGGGGAAGAAGGTGCTCCTCAGTCTAGTTGTGTGGACATAGATAGTCTTGAAATGCCTGCCAGATGGTAGAAGGTTGAAAAGATGAATGATGGGTGGAGTTCTTACAGCTTTCGGTTACTTTCCTGAGATGGGGAATGTCCTCCAGGGCTGGTAACAATTTTCTGAGAAACTTGCTGCAGATCATTCCTGTTAACTGCTGTGCTGCTGGAAAACCACACTGGGATGCAGTAGGACAGGATGCTCTCTGTGGTGCAGCAGTAGAATGTCATCAGCAGCTGTTGAGGTAGTCCAGCCTTCTTAAATGTCCTCAGGAAATACAACTGCTGCTATGCCTTCGTTGCCAGTGAGGTGGTGTTGACAGACCATGTGAGGTCCTCTGAGATGTGGACACCCAGGAACTGGAAGCTGGACACCCTCTTCATGGATGATATTGTTGAAAGCAGAGCTGTAGTAGTAAGTCAATAGCATCCTGATGTACAGTGAGTTCCGTAAGTATTTGGACAGTGACACCATTTTACTACTTTTGCCTCTGTTCACCACTACAATGGATTTGAAATGAAGCAATCAATTGAAGTATACACTTTCTGCTTTATTTAAAGGGGTTTAAGCAAAATATTGCATTAAACGTTTAAGAAATGCAACTTTTTTTTTTTTTTTTTTTTTTTTTTTTTTTTTATATAGAATCCCTCCACTCAAAAGCAATTTCAAAAAAAGCAGTTTCATGGCCAAATGTGGCCTGTTTCTTAATTATTTCATAACTAATCAAGGAGATAAATGGTCTGGAGTTGATTCCAAGCTTTGAATTTGCATTTGGTAGCTGTTCATGGGAATTCTCAATATGTGGTCCAAAGAGGTGTCGATGCAAATGAAGGAGGCCATCATTAGACTGAAAAAAAAACCATAACAGACCTATCAGAGAAATTGCAAGAATTTTAGCTCAGCAACACCACAAGGCCTAGAAGACCACGGAAGACAACTAAAGTAGATTAATGCAGAATTCTTTCCTTGTTTAAGAAAAACTCCTTCACAACATCTGGCCATTTCAGGAACACTCTGGAGGAGGCAGGCATATCTTTGTCAAAGTTTACAATCAAGAGACACCTTCATGAATGTAAAGATGGTTTACCTCAATGTGCAAACCACTGGTAACACTCACGAACAGAAAGGTCAGATTAAATTTGCTAAAAACCTCTAAAAAAGCCTGACCATTTCTGATTTCCTTGTACCAGAATGATGGGAAGAGAAGAGTATGAAGAAGGAAAGGAAGGGTTCATGTTACAAAGCATACCACATCATCTGTCAAACATGTGGAGGCAGTGTGTGGCATGGGCATGTATGGCTTCAGTGATGCTGTGACTGCTGATAGCAATAGCAGGATGAATTCTGAAGTGTATAGAGCTATACTTTCTTCTTGGATTCAGTCAAATGCTGCAAAACTGATAGGATGGTTTTTACAGTACAGATGGGTAATGACCCAAAACATACCACAAAATCAACCCTAGTGCTTCTTAAGGCAAAAAATAAACGTTCTTAAATATCTGGTGACCTCAACCCAATTGAGCATATTTTTCACTTATTGAAGATAAAACCAAAGGCAGAAAGACCCACAAAGCAGCAGCAACTGAAGGCAGCTGCAGTAAAGGCCTTCCAAGGGAGGAAACTCAGCATTTGGTGGTGTCCATGGGTTCCAGATTTCAGGCAGTCATTGACTGCAAACGATTTGCATCCAAGTATTAAAAATAATCCTTGTTGACTCATATAATGTGAAGCAAACTGTCATAGACTACAGCTTCACAAGTTGTGGCTTTATTGACAACCATATACATTGCATCTTGCAGCAATATGGGTGCAGAATGATGGGCAGACCCTGTGGTAACATACACTTACATTGACATCACACATACTGATGTACTACATCCCCTTTCCTAAGCATAGTCCCAAAATACACAAACCAGTTTTGAAGTCATAGCTGTGATTCATCTAATCAAAATTCTTTTTCACTATGAACATTAGTTCTCTCGTCTTTTTCTTTTTTTTAAACACATATCTTTACCAGAACAACAAAGGCATATAAAATCTGAAACAATATCAGTACCAATACCAAAAAGTAACTGTTGCTTCAAGTGTATTGTGCAATCACAAAACTGGTTTGTTTAATCTAGATAAACAAAGATATAAAACATGAGTGTGTAATTCAACAGCATTTCAAGTCTTTTACTCTTCGTATTTTGGGTTAGGAGAAACTGTACGTCCAAACTATGTCACGTAAGGACTGGTTCTCAATTGTGTGTGTGTGTGTGTGTGTGTTTGAGAGGTCAATTGACTTGAGGCCATTTGTGAGGGTAAATCATTTATCATTGGAACTGGATCATTCACTTTGGTTGGGACATGGATTGACTGGTAACCATCATCATATTGACTTGGCATAGGCTCTTTCAAAAATAGGAAGTGCCTATGTCCTTTCCTCCAGACAAGATGATGTAAGACCCTGGTTCCTTGTAGACTTCCTTCACCATTAATTTGCTATCCTACCCCTGAGGAGTTTGCATCCTCACAACTTGACCTTTTGAGAGTGTGCTCAGCTGTTTATTTGTTTTCTCATAACTTTTCTTTTCTTTGTGAGTTGTACATGGATCTCCCTGGAGGCCAGCTGATTGATCTCATACCATTGACATGATAGGCCAAAAGAATATGCCATGTGCACGTCATTTAGTAGATTTAGCTCCAGGTTGACCCCTGTGTACAATTTGTGTGTATTCTAACTGAAGTGTTTCTGAGATGATGACTTTATGACCTTTCCACACAATTGCTTCATCTGTGACCAGTTCATGTCTGTATGGATGAAATGGCCGCATTGCTGCGGGAACACTGTGCAGTTTGGTTGGCCATCCTTGTCTGATGGTGTTGATGAGCATTTGTAGACCAGGGTCATCTCCTGTATGACATTTATGTTCATCCATGCCTGATGGTAAGCTATTGCAGACATTCATTACCTCAAAGGTATTTAACTCCTTGGACTGTTGCTGTATGGATGCTTGTGGAGCTCATGACTAGATATCTGATATGTACATGTGTTTTTTCCTTTTTTGTAGACAAGGGTGTTGTATTGAAGCTGAAGCAGCATTGGTTGGAGGCAGGCATACCGCCCCTAAACCAAACTGTGAGGAGTCGCAGGTTAAAGTGATGGGCTTGTCAAAATTGTATCATGACAGTACTGGGTGGCATGTTAGGCACTTCCTCACCTCAAAGCATTGAAAGCATCCTGGTGTTCTTGTAGCCAACACCATACCATGTCTTTGTGTGTTTGCTGACACAGTGGGCAGAAATATCACTCAGATTGGGGATTAACTTGCCCATATAGTTGACATGCCGAGAAATCTCAGAAGAGAAGTGATGTTTGTGGGCTTTGGCACTTCACTGATGGCTTTGGTCTTTGATGGATCAGTATGTAGGCTGTTGCTACTAAATACATGGGCCACATAGCTCAGTTCTTTCAGTCTGAATTTACATTTCAGTGGATTTAGCCTGAGATTCACCTGTCTGGCCCGTTCAAGCACTCTTTGTGGGTTGTTGCCATGCTCCTTCTGTGTGTCCGCCAACTAATATGTCATCATGAAAGGAGTGCTGTGAGCAGTAATGATTTGTGGTCTAGGGAGACTTGCCAAAATGAATTTTTTGCATCAAGCTCAGAAAAGATTGTGGAATTTGACATTTGGGCTGTAACTTCTTCAACTGTCCTCAATGAATGGTGTGGTCTTTGCAAAACTGTGTTTAAGTCTCTGGGCCCTATGCAAATGTTTTATGGGCAGCGACCATGGACTAGACCCATGCAGTCAGTTCAGAAATGGGAGTGATGACACCAAGATTGGTCATTCACTGAAGCTCCATTTTAACCTTGTCCTGCATGGCAACTGGAATGTGTCTTGCTGGTTGGATGACAGGAGAAATAGAGGGATCAATTTTCACGGAATATGTGACAGGTAGCCTTTCCACCTCATCCTTGAACAGGTCAGCTTATTTGTTGAAAATTTTGTCTATAAATTCATCGTGACTGGACACGTTCAGTTGGTGGACTTCCTTGTTAAGTGTTAGAAGTCTGGTAGACCCAGTAATGGCTGTTTAGTGCTTTTGATGACATAAAACACCAGGTTGTAAGTGTGTAGCTCATTGCCGCCATATGCTATTAGCTTTGTTGTGTCTGACACATTAAGTTTGTTCCCTATTCGCAGGTGTTGGAAAGTGTCTAAATCCATCACGTTACACTTGGCTCCTGTGTCTACTTTCAGCTCTGCCGAAATACCATGTACAGTGCTGTACAGTTCACTCTGTCAGGTTAGCTATGGAATCAACATTCTCCACAGTTACTCCACCAATGAAGAACGATTCACCTTCATCACTGTTTGTCTGGTGTGGTTCAACATTGTGGATGGTTTTGGTGTAGCGTCACTGTGGTTGGTTGGTTTGTGTGGACCTGCAGCATTTCTTAAAATGGTTCCTCTTTTTGCAGCCATTGCATTGTTGACCATATGCAGGACACTTATTTCTTTTAGCTGGGTGGTCACTACCGCAGTTGTTACAGTTTTTCACTGTTGGTGATGCTTTGCATCTGGTTTGTATTTTGATCTGCAATTTCTGTACTTTCCTGCAGATGCTTGGTGTATGGCGTAGACTATTGTGGTTGTTGTTTGGGGTGTTGCTGGGTCTCTAGTGTGCTATTCAGTTTGCTCATAGATCTGACATACTGACATGGCCTTGGCTAAAGTGAGTTTTGGATCACGCAACAGTGATTTTCTCAGAGTGTCACTATGTACTCCACAAACTAATCGATCACGAATAAGCTTTTTTTGTGTGTAATGCACCACAGTTGCAGCTTTTTACTTTTAGTCTCAAATCCCTAATATAAGATTCAAACGTCTCACCGGGCTTCTGTGATCTCATGTTGAATTTGTGTCGTTCCATGGTGACGCTGGTGTGAAGAACACAAATTTCATGGAACTTTCTTTTTAAGATGTCAGGGTCTTCCCTGGACTCAGCTGGCTTATGATAATGCTATCATTTTCACCGGGAGCTCTCACCTCCTGTGCATGAACAAAGGACCGTTTGTGTTCGATGACTTCAGGACCCGCGAGGTTGAGGAGAATGAATGCTTGTGTTCAATGTGGTTTGTTCCCATGAGCAGCAGCAATGTTAGCAGCAAGGTATCAAACTCCTGCTCGAATATACTCCTGTTCTCTGTAATATTTTCATTGAAAATGAGAGGATCTGGTCTTTGTAATTCCTCTACCATGGTTAGTGTATGTGATGAGATTGTTTATGTAGCTTAGCAGCTAGTTAGTTAGTAAAGAGCAACATGCATGGAGGCTTTTCCCATGAAGACAAAACTCACTTGTGCGTGCAATCGAAGTTTACTTCTGACACAATGTTGACTCGTATAATGTGAAACAAACTGTCATAGACTTCAGCTTCTCAAATTGTGGCTTTATTGACAACCATATACACTGCACCAGGGAGCTATACTGAACACACTGACTCCAGGGGCAGGATGAGGGACAGACCCCATGGTAACATACACTTACAGTGACGTCACACATACTGATGTACTACAATCCTAATATTTATGATTATGTTAGTTTGTTCAATTACTTTTGAGCCTGTGAAAATGGAGGGACTCTGGAGAAAAAAATGGCTGTGATTCTTAAACGTTTAATGCAATATTTCTGTTAAACCCCTTGAATTAAAGTCGACACTTTATGAATCACATCTTGCTTTATTTCAAATCCATTGTGGTGGTGTACAGATGCAAAAATAAGAAAATTGTGTCACAGTCCAAGTACTTATGGACCTGACTGTATGCACTTGGTCTTTCTAGATGGGTCAGGATGGTGTGGAAGGCAGTGGAGATGGCATTCTCTGTCTTGTATGCAAAATGATATGGGTCCAGGGATGCAGGGATAATGGCTTATGATGAGTTTGATAATGATGATGATGATAATGAAGAGTTTGAGCACAACTGGTTGATAGCCTTTTGGGTTGCTGATATTTGACTATTTTTTTGCCAATGGTACAATGATGATTGGTTGAGATAAAGACAGATTAAACATATTTGTTAATACCTCAGCTAGCTGTTCAACTGTGTTCCGGTACACACCCCAGGACAACATGCTACATTTTATGGATTGACTTTCCTCAGTTCTCGCCTTGCATCATGGGTGTTAAACCTGAGGACTTGGTCATCTGCTGTGTGGTTGGGTTTCTTGTTGTCATGCTGCTGCTGTTTTCCTATAAAACTTTAGTTTATAGGAAGTGTGACATCACTTTGTGTGGGGGAAGCAGTATTACTTTTGTAATCTGTGATGGATCGAATGCCTTGCCACATTCTGTGTGTGGGTGTGTGTGTGGGTGTGTGTGTGGGTGTGTGTGTGGGTGTGTGTGTGTGTGTGGGTGTGTGTGTGTGTGTGTGTGCGCGTGCTTGAAGTACCCCTCAATTGGTTGTTTTTGGGTGGCATTAGCATTCGTTATGCCTCTTTTCAGTAGAAACTTTTGCAAAAGAAGCCAATTTACCAATCTAGGTCTCTATCCTCAGCTATGGGCATGAGTTGAGGGTAATGACCTAAAGAATAAGTGTCAGAAAATGAGGGTCAGAAATTAAGGGTCACTGGGTTTACTCTCCATGATAGCAGTCCACGAGAGACACTGCTCCTCCTAATAAAGGGGAGCTAATGCAGGCACCTTACAAGGATGCCTCATGTTTGGCTTCGACTAGTGCTGTATCAAGTACTCCTACAGTAGTGGATGGAGACCTCAAGACAAACCCAGTACCTGCTGGAGAGATTGTATCTTACAGTTGGCTTGGGAACATGTGGGAATTTCCAGGAGAAGCTGGGGATAGACTAGCTGGGGTTGCTGATCCAAGCTGATCTTCTCTTCTTGCTATCCCCCTGACCACCACAAGGAAAATTGAAAGGAAAATGAATGAATGAATGAATGAATGAATGAATGAATGAATGAATGAATGAATACTTTATGTTACTAGTGAGGTCTTTAACCAATCCAGGGTAGTTGAACAAATCTAAACCTATTATATATAGATGCAGATCAAACTAATAATTTCTGTGGCTTTCAGTGGAAAGGAAAAATACTGTCATTGTAGCAGACAAGAAGCTTATTAGCAATACTTCATATTCATTTAATAAAATTGCTTATTTTACAGTAATGTTTATGTGTTTTGATATTGCTATAGCCTGTATGCCTCTAGATAACATGACAATATGCTAATTCTAACTAATTCTAACGCTTTGTTCCCAGATTTTATTTTTAAGTTGGTTTGTCAGTTGAATTCTGACTGACTCTATTTTGTTTAAATGTTACGTTTTACACAAACTATCACTTTAAGTAGCAGACAGCATGTGGAAACTCCCCCCTGTTGTCACTTCCTCATTATGCTTTCCAGTAACCTTATGCGTTTCCCTTATCTTGTATAACTTATTGTTTTAGCAGAAATTCATCTCTGTAACTTTACACGAAGTAACCCTGAGAGGTAAGAATCGTTTTATTTAGACACATTCTCATCGTTTCTTATCACTTTATGACTTTTCTAAACTACAAGCTACACACGATCAATATACAAAATACTGTATGAACTACTGGCAACTTCGTATGTAAAGATGTGTCACATGTTAATCAAAGTGTTACCATGCCAGCGTTTACTATGAGGCTGTGTGGACTCCTGTTGACTCTCTCCGTGGTTCTGGCATATGAAAGGGGTTAGTGATCTTTCCATTCAGTAAATGATAGAGATGGAGAAGTGTCCTGGTATCGTAACGTTTATTTTCATTGGCAAAAAACATTTTATCATTCAGTGTTGTTTTTTGTACTTTGGTTGCAGATATATGTGACATCTGTGAAGAGGTACTGAATTGCTATGTTTGGATAGGTTGTTATGTAGTAATTTTGTATGCTATGTACAGTAAAAAATAATAATAACTGATTTAGATGTGTATTTCTGTTTTTCTCGTTAGGATCAAACATCTGTAATATCGAAGAACCATGAGATTCACATAAATTCAAGTAACTCATTTACATTTAGTTAACAGAATTACTGACTTGTATTGAGATCACGTTTATCAGCGAACTTTGATGAAATTAAAAGAATGTACAGTGGGTTTAGATAGTCAACTTCCACTTCAAAATGGTTCTATATAAAACTTATAGAATTGTTCAAGGTCATGCCCCATTTCAGGATTCTGAATAGACAACTTAAGGGCATTTTCTTCCTGTTCTTTATCCACTGTAGAACTGCTTTGGTGTATTGGGTCACTGTAATGTGGCTGATGGTTCCAATTTTTTTTTTTCTTGTCTGATAATAATATGGCAGTATTGTGCATTAGTTATTTTCTTATTTATTCTGCCCCATTTAGGGAAAGTTGGGAGGATTAATTTCTCCTTGAACTCCTGCCATCATGTTTTGCCGTAGGAATGGTGTTCCTTGGATGGCATGATATATTAGAGTTTTCAACAAAAAAAGTGAAATTTCCTATTTCATGAGGATATTAAAGTTGCACAGGCTTTAATGCTGTCAATGCATTGGTTTGGATTAAATTGGTTATAAGGGAAAGGAGGATTGAAAGTTGGAGGCACGTACAGTGCATCCTTAAAGTATTCACAGCGCTTCACTTTTTCCACAATTTGCATGTAAAGGCTGTGAATACTTATGTACGTGTGCTTTTTTTTGTTTTTTTATTTGTAATAAATTTGCAAAGATTTCAAACAAACTTCTTTCACGTTGTCATTATGGGGTATTGTTTGTAGAATTTTAAGGAAAATAATGAATTTAATCCATTTTGGAATAAGGCGATAACATAACAAAATGTGGAAGCGCTGTGAATACTGTCCGGATGCACTGTATATATACAATGTGCATACAATTTACTTAATTTTTTTTAAAATTTGTTTTCATAATTGTTTTCAGAATAAATTGTATTTTCACATAGCTATTGTGGTTAATGTGTGTATATACATGGATCAGGGAAATCTGAATTCTAAATTTCTACACTATTATAAAACCAAAGGACCCAATGTTGAAAAGGTTGTGGTGACCTTCTAGACCCACTAAATGTGGTTATTTATGCTCAGTTTCTTGTTGAGTCTATAGTCTTTGGCAATATTCTAGAAGTCAACTAGTTATGTTTTATGCCAAGTCTTTATTTTTTTCCTTGTGACACCTTGGTTTCTGATTTTTTCAGGTTTACCTGAAATCCAATGTTTGATTTATAATGTAAATTTATTAAGTTGTTCCTGGAGCACAGATTCACTTGCTGATGATGCACAATATTCTGCTTCATTTCAGTAAGTGTTGGTAAATTTCAGTTGAGGTTGTCCCTACTGAGTGCTGTTATTCATCTTGTC
The DNA here is from genome assembly GCF_001660625.3 of Ictalurus punctatus. Lineage (NCBI taxonomy): Eukaryota > Metazoa > Chordata > Actinopteri > Siluriformes > Ictaluridae > Ictalurus > Ictalurus punctatus. The sequence goes on along the minus strand of NC_030441.2, from coordinate 9,257,177 downwards.
AATACAAATATTTAGTAGTTTAGTTTTGTTACTTTTAAAGATAATTAACATGTTTTTGTCCTCATATCAGATTTTGCAGTGCAACAGAGGACCACCCTTTGAACTGTACCTCAGAAAGTTCACAGAAATTGGTTGAATGCCAAGGCCAAGTTAAGATAATAGATGAGATGGATGAGATAGATGTGGCTGTTAACTTCAACATTTCCATAAATGGTTACTTGTACAACATCTGCCACTTTTATAATCTAGCAAATATTGGTAAGAAATCCTCTATAACACACACAACACCACTAGAAGTACCAGTATTATGTGAAATTTACATGCAAGCAATCTTCACTTTCCTAACTTCACAATAATTAACCATGATGTTTTGTAAAGATGTCTTTATTTGTTTAGAGTTGCAGATACCCTAAAACAGAATATAATAATAACAATAATAATAATAATAATAATAATAATAATAATAATAATAATAACTTTTAAATCAACCTTTTTTTCAATAGAATTTTATTTTTTCCTCTAAATGTTATACAACTGCACATTTCAGAACGTATCATAAAACTAAATTACTATGTAAAATCATAAAATACATCACAGCTTTAATGCATATAGCTGAATTTTTTTATTTCTTAATATATTTCTTTTATTTGACTAAACAAATTTCACACAACCCTGTCCAGCTTTCCAGGCTATCCAGAATAGAACTGATATTAAATAATGAATAAATAAATAAAAATAAATAAAATAAGATGACTAAATATGGACCACAGTGCCCTAGAGCCTAAGCATTAAATTCTTCCAGAAATACAATGTATGCACTCTGTATACACATTACCAGGTCAAACGTCTACCACAAGCAGACCCTCATTACATAGAACTGAGGCATAAAACATTCCCAGAAAATTTGCAGCCCTACAAAATGCCACGGTGAGAGGGGGGAAGGCATGTCCCCACAAATCATGAATGGGTCAAAGCCTAACAAAGTCTGGTCTAGGGAAAAAAGCACAGTCGTTAACATAGCAAAACTATATATACTAATTGAATTTGTAATTATACATGAGTTGGATATTTAAAGTGACATTCTATGCAATTCCACAACATCAGGTTTTTTTTTTTTAAAAAAAAACAATTGTTTTCCAGAGAAGCTGGATGCCCCACAAAATATTACAACTGTAATCAAGTCAACAAACTTAGAGATACAGTGGTTGCCACCAAGAAGTTGTTGTATTCATAAACAACAATGTCTTATTTATGAGTTGAAGATTAATAATGAGGTAAGAATTTGTGCACATTTCATACCTCTAGTTTGTATTTTACTTTCAGTGCTTGCAGGACTAACATGTTTTTTCCCTAGACAGTAGAGGATACATTGAAGGGTATGCTGGCATATAACAAAACAAACTTTGAACCAACAAGGTGTTACACTATTCAAATAAGGGTTAAACAGTCCAATGCCTGTGCCCTTACTCAACACTGGAGTGACTGGAGTAAAGCCGTGGGTGAGTCATTTTGAAGCATCAAATGGCCCCTTGGTTATAAGTGTAAAGTTTTAAAATAATGTTAAATGTGTGTGCTCTTTGAAACAGTGGTCAGACAATCTAGAAATATCTATCATCTTAATGCAAGTGTGATTGCATCCATTGCGTTTGTGCTTCCTATGATTCTTTTGGCTATTCTTCTGGTCTGCAAGTTCCAAAGGTAAACATTTCTAATATCACCTTTTACTCTAATTAGACTAACTATTGTAAGACTAACTAATTTAAACTTTGAATTAATCAACGTCAAATCATAATTTGCATGGATTACTGCACTTCCGTATATGGAAAACACTGTTTAAGTTGCTTGTTTATTTATATGCAGGATTTACGGAGAGCAACTTAGAGAAGTGGTTTGGAGTCTCTAACAAAAACAGATGCTCATGCTAGTTCACTAAGTCAGGGACTAAGATTATCATTAAGAAATTTTTGTGAAAAGTGTCATTTTATATTATTGCCATTAAGTAAGGTATATGAAAAATAAAATAAATAAAAAACAAGCCAATACAAACCCATCAATTAAGAAAAATTAAACTAATCATTAAATTATAACAAAAGAAATGCCACCAGGTTGGTCTGTCTGTCTGCCATAGCTACAAGCTGTAAACAAATGACTCAGCTGATGGAAGATTTAGTGCTTGCTTATTATTATTATTAATATTATAATTTATTAAAGCCATATTTTCTTTTTGCCATATGAGTCAAAATAATCATTACCCTCATGGCTCACTTATTGCTTCTGACTGTCTGAGCACTTGCACTTTTATGGAGTTTTGTGGGTGTCAATACATGCAACTAGCTGTGTCACAAACACTTCTTCAAAGTCTTCTTAGCATCCTCTAACTCGACATTGATCTAGACTTAAATAACTGTTAGTTACAACACTTGTAGTTTGTCAAGTCTTGTTAAGTGGGTTTTATTGTCATTCATTAATATACTCTGGAATAAAATGTTGTTTCTTTAGGAACATGGCACAACACACACAAAAAAAAAGTAGCACAAGACATAGGACTACATAAATTCTAAATACATGCCAGTGTAGTCCCAGTAGCAGAAGGATAGAGAAAAGTGTAGCAGCAAGCTAAGTCCTATAGCAATATAATAGCATTAGCTCTGAGGACATACAGTCTCTGAGAACATCTACAGTAGGTTTTCCAGTCACCCAGAATATTGCTCAACAATAATGAATAAGATTAATACGAATTTAACAAGAATATTAAACTAAAACAAATCACAAAAAAGGAGATTCAGTAACATGATTTGAATCTTTATACGTTTGCATTTCTTATATATTTGTGCAAATATATTTAATCTTGCTTTGAAATTTTACATGCTTGTTTACTTCTGCAGGTTATTTGAGAAGCTGTTTCCTTCCATTCCAAACCCATCCAAGAATGTTCAAATGCTTCTTGAGAAAAATGAGTTTAATCAGGTAAACTAACCTTATATTTATACCTTATATTTATATCACAGTGTCCTACTGGACTTATATTGAGATTCACAATAACAACATTGGATTTGTTTATCTTTTTTCTACCAGGTTACACCTCCTAAACAAATTGAAGGGGCCGAAGAAGGGGCCGAAATCCTTGAGGTGATAGGTTAAAGAACCATTGTATACCAATGTATTTTAAACCAGCATTAAAAAAAAGTTAGCGACTATAGCAACCTGGTCAGCCTTTTTGAGACTCTACACAAACAGATACTGTTGTGTTAAATAGAGTTTGAGGATGTTGCATAGATGACACGTCTCAGTGGTTTTCATTGTAGATGAGGGGTTACAACAGAAGAGTTATGCAAAAACATGTGGTTATAAATGGGTTTATTTACTATCGCCCTATAGTCATTTTTTCCCCACAAAACATTACGGGCAACAGTATTGCTACTCACATGCACTATGCTCCATGTTTTATTTCACATATACTGTTTTCAAATTTTGATGTCAGGACATTACAAGAATAGCCTGTGGGTTTTTAGATATGTGTAGATACCACAATATACTACAGCACTGTGTTTATAGCAATCAGTAGAATGCTCTGACACATTTTATTTCCAACCATGCAGAAATGTAAAGCGATGTAAAGATACATGTATAATGAATGTATAATATTAAATAGGTTGTATCTATTAATAATAAGTATTTAAATTGATGAGTTTCCTTCAAGTGCTACACTGTTTACCACAGTATTTTTTTTAGCAACCCTATGAATGTCACATCCTTCCCTTAAAGGCATTAGAGCATTTCACATGGGTACTTTCCACTGTATTTATGTGCACTCCAGTTTTGTAATATCTAGCACTGTATGCTTTATATTTCATACTTCCTATTATCTCAAAATAGAACATATATTTCTGAGTACATTTAGACAGGACAAGTCTGAAATACGACTGATTTGTTCTCTTTTTTTTTTCTCTATTTAAAAAATATATTTTTCTGTTTAATTCATTTTTAATGATTTTTTTGTTTGTTTTCTTTCATAATGAATATTTCTAAAGTTACTGTGTGCTAAAATTCATTGTAAGTTGTGGATGCTCACATGCATGTCATGTATTTTGTGTTCATTCATTTTATTGTAATAAAGAAATACAAATTAAAATGATCATAAAATACTTATCAAATTACATTTTTATATATACTGTGTCTATGTGTGTGTGTGTGTGTGTGTGTGTGTGTGTGTGTATATATATATATATATATATATATGTATGTATGTATATGTATATATATATATATATATATGTATGTATATGTGTATATATATATATATATATATATATATATATATATGTGTATATATATATATATATATATATATATATATATATATATATATGTGTATATATATATATATATATATATATATATATATATATATATATATATATATATATATATATACACACACACACATTAAAATCTCATATTTCTCCTTTACATCATTTCAGATTCTTTTTGGTCTAAAATTAATGAACAATTTGGAATGACCCAGATGTATTTGCCATGTACTGGGTGGAAGCAAGAAGGGTAGATTAAAGATTCGTTAGTGCCTAATGTACTGCTAATATAGATCACTATGTGCTTTATGTTGCAAGTGGGTGACGGTTAAGGAGGACGACATGGTGGTTGAAAAACTCGGCATCATATATTTTATGAAAACCAGGAACTAGCCTATAGAGTAGCCTGTACTGTTACTTCCACATTGACTAAGTTGTACTGCATTAGGCATTTTTTATTTATTTATGAATATATGATTTCTAGGTTTTGTGTAGTGAAACAAGTGGAAACATTAGTCACTGTTTTATTTTGTAAACATAATTTCATGAAAAATGAATGAATTTCCTTTTTTTTAGTGTGTGCAATGAAAAACAAAAAAAAATAAGCAGTTGCTTTCATTTCCATTTTGATTTTGTAAAGTTGAGAGACCAATAAAAGGAAGTGACCAGTTAGTTGCCTCATCGCTATAAATGTTAGTTTGTCGGTTTTACTCTTAGGCATTACAGTTAGATCAGTAGTACTAGGAAATAGATTATACAAAAAATATATGCACGTTTATAGATATTGTAAAGTGCAATAGAATGTCATGTTACTCTCCTAAATTTATTGGTGCACTTAACTGATTTATCAAATAAATGCATTTATCACGTGACCCACTGCAAACTAAATAATCCAAATTTCATCAGATTACTTCTTTGTTTTATTAATTAATTTCCTAAAATATATATCTCACACTCTACTAGAATGGATGACGTGTGAAAGGCGCATGCTGTGAGTAATCCCTAGACAGTGCTGGCTTTTGCCCACAGTCGGGGACTTTCCAAAAAATGTGTTATTTTTGGCCCCCAGCCATACTATATTTTACTGTTATTGGAAATTATTGTAAAGTCATTACAATACAACGAGACCATAACACCTATGGGTCATTCCATCTCAAGTGATCTAATGAAGGCTGCTTGACTGTTTTTAATTTTCCTTTGTTTGAGTGATTACCTCTATGTATTGCATTGCAAAATCACCAGGTTTTTTATTTTTATTTTACTTTGTTTTTGTTATTGCATCTTAGGCCTCCATACTAAACATTTAGAACATTTCATGTCAAAACTGTAACTTTAAAAACGTTAATCACAGTTCTCCTATATAGATCCTAAATGGAGAACAGAAACTTAAGTACAAGTAAATAAAATAAAATAGAAATAATAAAACAGAAACGAAAGAAATAATAGAAAAAGAAAGGAAAACGTTTGGGGTTTTTTTTTTGGCAGTTTATTTGAGAGATTTAGGCAAAGTAAAAAAAATACATTAACTTAGTTAATTAACATGCATTGTATAAACAATACAGATAGTAAGTAGTAATTGTTGCCATTTCTCCTGACAAGTGGAATTTTGCACATTTTGGCACATCCATTATTTATGTTGAAACATTCTTGTCAAACATCTTGTCAAAATGTCTGGTATTTTCCTTCCAGGAGGTTTATCATCAATAAAATTACATGTATTTTATGGAAAAATTATCTAGTAAAGATACTTTGTGCAGAGTATCACTTTCCCATGTATTCTAAACACTTCACTTTGTGTAAAAACTAAACAACACATCTTTGCAAAGTTTAGAGAAGAATGGCTGTCCACTAGATATAGGTCAGGTTGTAAAACATTGTGATTAATAAATGCAAGAAATAAGTGTTGTTATTTACAGTTTAAACAGTATTTTCAGTTTCTTTCTATTGGAATATCCTGAATCTTGTGCATAGACTGAACACTTTCGATCGGAAATTTCCTGAACACAGAATGCATCACACAGACTTGCTGTCATGTAGTGGGTATTTACAAACTTCCTTCTGAACTTTAGGGGAAGTTAGAAGTGAAGGTGTGCCATCCACCACACATATTTTAGTTGCTCCACTGCCATCTTGTGGAATATTTTCAAGGCCTTAAATAACAGAAGGCCTGTAGGGTCACTTGAGAGATATAAATGCGCCAGTTAAACAAAGATAGACTGAGGATAATCTCATTTTTATAGATAACAAATGCTTGCATTACATGTTAAAAGTACTTTAGAAAAGAAAAAATATATATATTTACACAGACACATTCCCTCGCAGTGGGTCACACTTGAGCATCACATTTCCAGGTAGGCTGATTCTGCTGATAAATGAACACACAGTGAAAAAAGAGTTAGAGGTAAATAATAAGTGAAGAGTGAAGAGATAAGATGCACTCCTCTATGATTGATTACGTATCTGCTACTGAGGGCTGTGGTTCAAACCACATGCACAGATGCTAAAGCAACAAAAAGACAATCAAAACAAACAAAATGCAATAATGGCTTATAATTATCAACTTATAATTATGCTTTAGATTCTAACCAACTTCAAGTATTTACTATGGACATATATTCTTATTTCTGACCTCACGAGTAAGACATTCAAAAAAACAAAACTGTTGGTGCAAACAGTAACTGAATATGCCAGTGAACTATTCACTGTTTTAGATGTACAGAATATGAACACCATGAGTTCAAGGACACAATAATGCATCTTTGTTTTTCCCCTCAAAATATTTCTGTCATCAGTGTTAAATATCCATATCTTCTTATTTTCAGCTGGTCTTTTTTTTATATTAGTACTAAGTGTCTATGAAACATTTTTGAGAGTTATTTCCACATAAACAGATTAAGAAGGAAAATATCCTTTTGTTTTTTAAGGTTTTTCGACCTCTCTACACTTCTTTCTGACCATCACACCAATATGTGGTTCTTCCCCAAACTGTTGCTATAAAGTTGGAAGCACACAATTGTATAGAATTTTTTTTGATTTCTTTTTTTTTTATGTGTGTATATCTAAATAGTTTTAGATCTTCAAATGAAATACAACATAAAACAAAGACTACCTGAGTAAACAGACAATACAGTTTTTTATTTTTGTATTATTTTATTGAAGCAAAATAAAGTTATCCAACACCTATCACCCATGTGAAAAACTAAGTACCCCCTTAAACTTAAAATCAACTGCAACCAAATGTTTCTGATAACTGGAGATCAGTCTTATATATATATATTTGGATTGAACAGATAAGACAGATGCTGTGGTGCATGATGCATTTACAGCATTCATTCATCCTAGGAAATGGGCTTTAAATTTTGTCCAGAAATAGCTAGTAACTTTCTAACTAGCAAGCATCATCGTACAGCACTGAAAGAGCACTAAAAGAGCACTAAATTCTGAGAATGGCCCTAGAACTAACTTGGCTTACAGATGTTCCACAACATTGAATGTAACTTTAAATGGATAAAATGTATGACAAGACATCCTTCAATTAAAAATGAAAACAAAATTGTAGTTGTTGGCACATTTCTGTAATATTATATGAACAAAACATTTCAGAATGTGCTGAAAATAATCAGTTATAGGGTAGTAACAGTAATTTCACATCACACCACACCACCATTGATTATTTTCCCAAAACAACATGCAGTCCTATTTTATTCCAAATAACTTTAAAGCTCTGTGAGAAGTAGGGATGTCAATTTACACAAATTCCTATGATCAAACGTCATTTAAATCAATGATCAATTCATTGATTGATCTTTAACCTTAATACTGCAAGATACGTCTACTGTAGTGGCATATAGCCACCAGCATGACAGGGTGTGAAAATCCCACTCAAAACGCCAGCTTCCTCACCCAAATAAAAAGGTTTTTGTACTCAAAATAATAGGCTAGTAGGACTGTAAAATGAATCGATGTGATTATGATCATTTGATAAGATGATTTATTTAAAATTGTTACGGTACCGCTGGCAGATGGCGCTGTGGTGACAACGTGCACGAGCGGCTTGAGAGCGCGCATGTGCACGTGATTGAAGTGCGCATGGATACTAAAGCTGTGTCAAGTGTTGCCAGCTGTCGGCAATCAAGAGACTGGTTACTTAAACCCCTCACGTTGCTGCGCACTTCGCGCGGCATTAACCTAACCTAACCTAACGTAACGTAACGTAACGTAACGTAACGTAACGTAACGTAACGTAAAGTAAAGTAAAGTAAAGTAAAGTAAAGTAAAGGACTGATGGTGTAAGGACTAACGGAGAAGACGACGGAATGAATAATGGTGCCAGGTTGTGATGTTGCCATGCTCTATCTGTTTTCCTGTTCCTTAGCTTACACTTTATTAAGAGTGTTTATGCCATGCCAGAGTTAAGATTGTATATGCGATGTCCTAGTTAAGAGTGGTTATGCCCTGTCATAGCTAAGAGTGCTTCTTTCCTGTAAGTCATTTAATCATAGTTACATGATGTGTTCGTGTTCTAGTTGCATGATGTGTTCATGCACTAGTTAAAGGATGTGTTCATGCTCTAGTTAAAGGATGTGTTCAGGCCACAGTTAGATGTGTTCATGTCTCAGTTTAGAGGAGTGTTCCTGCCTAAGTTAAATGTATGTTTGGTGCATGAGTTAAGCTACTGGTTCTAGGCATAAGGCTGTACTTAGTTTTGTGCTTCACGTTTCATCCCAAGTTGAGGGATAGGTTTTTCATTGTAAGTCTTTAGTGTAAGTTCAAATAAAGACTGTACTCCTATTCATATTGTGTGCGTCCATGTGAGTAAATAGGTTGTTTTGTTATTATAAGTGTTATTTTCTTCCCAAATCTGCATAGGATGTTTTAAATAGTCCTAAAAGTCTTAAAGGAATTGACAAAGCCCTTGAAAGAATCAATAAGAGACACACAGTTTATGAGAAGAAAGGTCTTGAGACTTCAGAGGTCTTCAGAGTGTATTCATATTCAGATTATCTTTAAAGGGCAGGAACACATAAATGTAAGCCTATTTAAATGGCTGTAAGTAATCCAATGATCTATTTAGTCTCTCCCAGTTTATTTTGCGATGCTCAGTGGGTGGCTCAGGTACGCAGACCATTTTGGACCTCCTAGCGCTGTTGACTGGTTGACTTCTGAGTAGCTCAGTTTGGACCAGCTTTTGAGTTGTTTGGCTTCCCATATTTCTCAGCAAACAGAGAAGCAGTTTGCACCTCAAATGGAGTGGATAGCTTTTTTCTTTTGTGACATGTTGCTGTTTTAACTGAAACCAGAAATTTCAGATTCATTTAATGTCATGAAACTACAAGATAATTCAGTGTCTTGCAGTCATACTGATCTGTTTTCTCAGTGCTGTCCTGAAAGAAGAATTTCAATACAAAACCTTGCTCAGAGATTATGAGGTTTTGCTTTTAGACAGCTTATGAGGCATTTATTTACCACTGCATTGATTTGCAGCTCGTCTTGTTACAGAGAAACCGCAAAGCCCTTGATCCTGTAGACTCTCTCATGTCAAACTTAGATTTAAAACTATATCTCTAACTGTTACAAAGCACTACACTAGAGACTCCTTCTGTAAATGCTAAATAAAGGTCTCCTCAGAAAACATCACCATGCCAGCAATTAATTAAATATTTTAATCTGTTTATGTAGAACGATAATGTACTGCTGTTATAGAAGAAATATTCACTTAAGCCGGATCTCTTGATGAGGATAAAAGTGAGCACATGCTTCTGCACTTTTGTCTGTTGTCAGTGTTTTGTGGAAAACACAACAAGCAATGAATCATCTTTCCATGTGTAAAAAATAAAATAAAAATGTCAAAACAAGTTTTAAGTGACTTTAAATGACTGTATATCAGGAGGACTAGAACATAACTTGGATTGATTTAGGCTTAAAATGTCTTTCTGTATGAAAACAACAGTTAAAAGGTTTGTTTATATTTTCTGAAGTCTTATATCTTTCCTGATTAGCATAAATTACACATGAGCACATGCTCTAGCACACACATTAAATTACAGCTCTATATTTGAGTGTGTAGTTGTGGCTCTCTCTGGTCTTCTTAGGACTATGTTGTGCTTCCTGGTCAATTAGTGGAAACTGAGTCTAGTTTCACTTGATTCATTGTTGACTCCTTTACCAACTTCATGCTTGATTTATTTTCTGTCAGGCTTTACACATTTGTAGATGTAATCTGATAGTGGTTACTCGCACAGAAATGCTTTTGAAGTTATTAATTCGAAAGCTTCCTCATATCAAACACAATCTGGTATCTTACCACAAATCCTGATGACAGAATAAACACACACAAGCTCACCTCCGAGTTCTCTCTCCTCTTCATATAGAGGTGATTTTTCAAGCGGATACAGAAGAGGAACCATGTTATGGGGAGTCTTTTTGTAGGATTCAATGAGTTTATCCAGTGACTGGAACCATTGTATCTTCTCCTTGTTTTCAGTCTTCAAAGGTGTAAAAAAAAAAAAAAAAAATGGGGAGAATATTTATTCTTTAATACAGTTAGAAATTAAAGGCAGCATAATATAATTGGTCAAAATTATAAAGACGTGAATTTGCTGATTTCATTATGATGACTTCTGTAAAGTTCATGGATCTTAGGGGTTCCATGAAGAATGCTGTCGGACGCTTTAATATACCCCTGCACATTCATGTCATTATCCAATCAGAAAATCAGATACAGTTCAACACCTTCAGTTAGCAAACATCAGGCTGTGCCAGACAGGACGGTTTAAATATTTCAGAAACTGCTGATCTCTCGGGATTTTCACACACAAATGTGTCACAGAATGGTGTGTAAAAATAACAAAACTGGTGAACTGTAGTTCTGTGGCAGAAAAGCCTTGTCACCAGAGTGGTCACTGGAGAATGGCCACACGAGTTGAAGCTGACAGGAAGTCTACAGTAACTGAAATAACTCATTTTACAAAAAGTAGAAAAGCATCTCAGAACACACAACATTTCGAACCTTGAGGTAATTGGGCTAGAGCAGCAAAAGAATACATAGGGTTCCACTTCTGAATGATCAAAATGACTGGTGAGTGTATATTGAAATGTAAAGAAATTGAAAGTCTAACTGTTACTCCCATAGTAGTTGAAGTTAACCAGGCTTGACTCATGTCTGATTCATCATGAGTAAAATCCTTTCAAAACAGAAAAACACTTTAGAGGAAAAAAGAACTACAATTAGTCATTATGAATGTTGGTCTTAAATGAATTAACTCACTGCTCAATTCTCCTTTAACTTAAGCAATTTAAAAATATATATTTTAGCATATAACCCCAATTCCAAAAAAGTTGAGATGCTCTTTAAAATGCAAATAAAAACAGAATGCAATGATTGGCAAATCTCATAAGCCCATATGTTATTCATAATGGAACATAGAAACCATATCAAATGCTTAAACTGAGTAAATGTACCATTTTAAGAAAAAAAAGGCAGAGTCTTTCAGAAGTAAAGATGGGCCGAGGTTCACCGATCTGTGAAAAACTGCGTCAATTTCAGAATAATGTTCCTCAACGTAAAATTGTGAAGACTATGAATAGCTCATCATCTACAGTACATACTATTATAAAAAAGAGTCTGAGAATCTGGAGAAATCTCTGCGCAAGGGACAAGGGTGAAAATCAATACTGCATGCCCGTGATCTTTGGGCACTCAGGTGTCACTGCATTAAAAACAGGCATGATTCTGTAATGGAAATCACTGCATGGGCTCACAAACACCTCCAGAACTCATTGTCTGTGAACACAGTCCACCGTGCCATCCACAAATGCTGGTTAAAACTCAATCATGCAAAGAAGAAGTCATATGTGAACATGATCCAGCCACCGTCTTCTCTGGGCCAAAGCCCATTTAAAATGTATTGAGGGAAAGTGGAAAACTGTTCTGTGGTCAGACAAATTGAAATTTGAAATTTTTTTTGGAAACCATGAACACCGCATTCTCTAAACTAAAGAGGACTAAAGAGGAGAGGGACCATCTGTCTTTTTATCAGCGCTCAGTTCAAAAGCCTGCATCTCTGATGGTGTGGTGATGCATTAGTGCCTATGGAATGGGCGGCTTGCACATCTGGAAAGGCAACATCAATGCTGAAAGGTATACACAGGTTTTAGAGCAACATATGGGTTTATGAGATTTGCAAATCATTGCATTCTGTTTTTATTTACATTTTACACAGTGTCCCAACTTTTTTGGAATTGTCGTTGTATTTATTGTAGTATCCGCCTGCGTTTATTGTGTGATGTTGTGTGAGAGAGAGACAGAGAGAGAGAGGAATGTGGGAATGGTCTAAAGACAGATCACGATTTAACAAACAACCACAGACATGAAAGCATAACCCTTGGGCATATATCTGTCGTCTGTCACTCAGAAGTCACAGTGTACCTTCTTTCCTGTGGGTTTGTTTTTTTTTGTTGTTGTTTTTTTGATCAGCTCACATTTAGTGTGGACATTTAACCGTAAAATTAGAAGACCGTCTGTATATTTCATGTCTGTGCTTTGCATTATGCAGCTACAATAAAAATCAAGGTATACTTAATGTGATAAAAGGAGGCGTTGCATGCATGATTTACACTGACATTGATAAAAAGCTCCAAAGAGAAGGCTTCTTGAAAATACTGTGGTCAGATTCATGCACGTATATTTTTCAAACATGTGAAGACTTCAGTTAATGTTTAAAATATAGCCAGTAGGTTTGACATTAAGTTTCCCTATTAACTAATTATTTAAATTATAAACCAAACGGGCCAAAAATTCAACACCTGCATTCTCCGTTTATACCCGCAATGAAAAACCAATGACTGACACGAACAACATATTGATTCTTAATGCATTGAATAAACATTAGTGAATGCAAGTGTTACTCAACATTTAAACAGATGTCAATTAACTTACTTTTTTTAACATTACTTATGGTTGTACGAAGTAACACAGTAAATAATGTTAGTTAAGAGAACCTTAATGTAAAGCATTACCATCCATTCCATCTAATTTCTATACTGCTTATCCTAAATAGGGTTGTGGGGGAGCCAGGAGCCTATCCCAGGGAACTCAGGGCGCAAAGCGGGGGACACCCTCGATGGGGTGGACAATTGCACACCCATTCACACACTACGGACAACTTGGAAATGCCTATCAAGCTACAGTGCATGATTTTGGACTTGAGGGAAGAAACCTCTGAAGCACGGGGAGAACGGAGAGCATGCAAACGCCGCACACACACAGGGCAGAGGTGGGATTCGAGCCCCCGACTCTGTGAGGCAAATATGCTACCAAGTAAGCCACCTTGCGAATAAATCATTACTAATATACCCAAAAAACTATGATAAACCGTGGAATAAAAGAAAGCACAATTGAACTGCAATAAATATATATTTATAGGCCAGATGCCATGTGTTTCCCTATACGAGAATTTTGTTAAAAAGGTGGCAGCACAAGGGAATGAAAGATGCTTTCAGAAGATCTCGTCCAGCAGACCAGCATGCAGTTATCATGCAAACAGGAATTAAAAATTTCCTTGCAAACTGTAACAGAGATTGCATTTGGGCATAACATTTTCTTGAGTTAATGTATAACCATGATGAAAATGAAAAAAAATAAAAAATCTAATAAAATTAAGCATTGTTGGTGGTGCTCATGCTGTGGCACTGACTCATACTTTTACCTTCACTGTGTTATTTGAGTTTTGTTGTTCAGTCTTTATCATTTTCTAAAGAAACAAGATGTAAAATATGAAAAATCATCAAATTAAAATTGATGCTGCTTACCTCCACTGACCAGCCTTGAGATGTATGGACAATCCTGTATGTGTGCACAAATGGAGTTTTCCTTGATGCAAAAAGAAATGAGTTTAGATTATTCAACTACTTTAATGTTTCTTTCCACATAGTTTACTTCTGCATCAGCTGTTGAATAATTTCATTTCAGTGTTCTGGTGCAAAAACCAAATTTATCCATCTGCAACATTTCTGCAAGTGATTTGGTTTCAAAACTCCTCATTCTTTAATGCACCAATGGAATATCTACTGTGGAAACGTTTGTCACAGGAGTGCTGAGAATCAGTGTAGCTAATTCGAGGTTTAACCAAAGATTGTAGCATAAATAGGTTTAAAAAAAAAAAAAAAAAAAAAAAAAAAAAGATTCTTACCTGACACAGAGACATAAAGCTCCTCGCTCGCTTTGGCTGTCTCTCAAGAGAAAGCTTCCATCCTTCCCATATTTTCCCAATAACCTTTCTACATCCGTTTGGCCAATCTGCCCATAGTACACGTTTTGGAGCATTTTTTGTAACGTGTAAACGTTGCCCTTGAGCTAATATCTGAGCGTTTAAGATGTTTTTTTTTTCTTCCCTTGCGTGTGAATATCAAAAGAGGCGGGGCCGAGAAATCTGCACTTTTGCACCTTGCGCTGTGCGCACTGTTGAATTCAGATCCACACCACAAACACTGATACCCTAAACTAAATATGCATAACCTATTGAAACCTATTTAAAAAACAGAAAAGCATATAATGCAGTCATATGTATTATAAAGTACACTTCGTTACCTAGGCTATACCAGGTCGCAAGACATCTGGAAAAAGCAGGTGCAAGGCCTTTTTTTTTTTTTTTTTTTTTTTTTTTTTTGGAGACGCGCAAAAAGAAAGAAAATGCGATTATGCGGGATAATATAGGCTACATGTTAATGAATATCCATATGTAGGTCAGGGCACAATTTGACTTTGCTCAGGCTGATTTGTTCTGAAAAGCTTCAACTTGCTCTAATGTTAGTGTTTTGAGGAGGTCTCGGTGTATGTGCTCTCGGAGTTGTGGCTCTCTGTCGGCTCTGCAGCTCTGTACCAGGATTATACCCTGCCTTACTTGTACATTTCCTTGGATAAAGGCATTTACAAAAACAAACAAACAAACAAACAAACAAAAAAGATCAATATAATTCTAAGTGTAAAGCGAAATATAGCCTACTAAACTTATGGAGCAGACTGCATCAGAGAGGATCACCCAGTAGGATGGCATGCAATTTGGACTGTTAGATGTACAAAGCATGTTCAAAGCTTTTACATTTTTAAAAAAGCAACTATAATATAATGTTGATCCCCTGGGGTGGGTACTCGGGTCCGTAGAGTTTAATGCTGAATTTGCTTGAAACCTGATTGACCATGCCCACTTAGAACACAGTAATCCCATGTGATCTGTTCTGTCTTAATTTTCAGCGCAAGAAAACAATTTTTGCTATAATAATAATAATAATAATAATAATAATAATAATAATAATAATTGAAAGGTTTCTACGTGCTGAGCAGCTACATGAGAGGCTACGCATCTGTGCGCTCGCACGCGCGCGCGCGCGCGCAGACGCACGCACACCCACTCACAACCCCACCCTCCTCCCCCAAACACACACACACATTCTCTCTCTCTCTCTCTCTCTCTCTCAACCCACACGTTCAAGATAATCAAAAGAGAAACCTCTAACTTTTTTTTTGATGCTGTGTTCTGAAAGAGGGGCGAAGTGCAAGAATCTTCCACAGGAAATAAAAGATGTTGACCACAGTTCATGTGCAGTACGCAGTGTAGAATTTGAGTATAAGTATAATGAGCACTGTCTGATAATAATAATAATAATAATAATAATAATAATAATGATAATGATAATGAATATTATTGTTGTTGTTGCTGTTCTTCTTCCAATTATTATTATTATTATTATTATTATTATTATTATTATTATTATTATTATTATTATTATTATTTTACTTGAGACTTTAAAAAAAAAAAAAAAAGTTTACAAAGTGCTTTACATTGCATACAGTAAAGACAGGAATGTCCATGCATTTGTAATGGTACATGCTGGTCCAATGTATGTCTCTATTTTAGGTGTCTGTTTAGTTCTGCTCTAACTTGAAAAACAATCAAGATTTCAAACTGTTCTCACATTTTTGTTGTAAACACAGATGCTACTTCCTGTGCAGCAATTGTTCTTTGTAGTTTTTTTTTTTTTTTTTTTTGTCTTATTTTCAGGATGTGGTCAAAAACATGCGGAACTGAACTTTATTCCAGCTACATGCATTCAGCTGGAAGGCAGCACTGTATCCTAACTGTAAAAGTTGATGAGCTTGAAACACCACAAGTGAACATTTACTAATGCAACCCAATACAACCCAATTTTTGGTCAGGGTTCAAGAGCTCTGTATTAACTCTGTACCAAAATTCCCTTCACCAATATACATTATAATAATTCAAAGGAAAGAGCATCTACAAAACACTTTTGTTCTTGGATAAGATTCCGGGATAATTAAATAGTAAAACTAAATAAATAAATAAAACAGTTTAAAACAACAACAACAACAACAACAACAACAGCATTGTGAGATGTATTCAAAGGACTTCTCTAACAAAAGTTTTCATGATGCACAGCACAGAAATAGCAAAGCTAACATAAAATGTGACACTCCATTGAATTTGTAGCATGGTGTTTCTGACGCCTCCACTTCTTTAAGAGAGCAGCACATGATTTTCAGTTAGTAGACCTGGTCTCTCCCCTCCTTCTCTTCTCATGACTCATAAAAGACCATGGGTGATGCATATGCATAAATTAAAGATGTGATCAGCACACTGAATATTGTTAGCATCTTTGTGTCTTTGTGACCACTGGTGCAGGTTATCATGTGGTGCAGAGAAGCACAAATATATATATATATATATATATATATATATATATATATATATATATATATATATATATATATATATATATATATTTCCCAGTAGTGCTTTTCTATAAATACTATGCATCTCTTAATAATGCATTCATTCATATTCATTGCTTTATATATATTATATATATATATATATATATATGTGTGTGTGTGTGTGTGTGTGTGTGTGTGTGTGTGTGTGTGTGTGTGTGTGAATAAGCAGAATTCACTGGCTTATGCACACAGTGCTTATTACCCATTAACAAGAAATCCATCTGCCTGCAATAAAAATATTGCTATCAATGGAACTGAATGTTTATACAGTAAGTCACCACATTCAAAGCAAACACTTGTTTAAAGGGTTGAAATGTGAGTTTCTTAACAAAATAAGTCATAAGTCAAAAGAACTAGGAATAGGTCGACTTAATCAAGTATGTTTTAAAGATGGTTTTCATCTTCTACCACCTGACAGTAATACTGTTGCTCAACTAAGCAAAGTGCTTATGACGAACTATACTGCTTACTTACACTGGCCTTTTCTCTGTGTGGGAGGTATGGCATTACTTTTCTTCATCAATCATGAATCTCTCCTATCTAGGCATCTGTGAGCCCATCTCAGTGTTCAGCTACTCTGTAGGATTAGCATATTTATTATTTTGGCTATGTTTCTCAGGTAATTATAAGCAGTTTTAAAGATGTTAATTAGATGTCAATCAAAAGGTCAACGAGCATCTTGGGTGTAGTTTTTAATTTCAAAGAATAGCCACTAAAAACTCCAGGACAAAATCTATAAGCATATTACACATGTATTACAACTTACCCAACATTGGTACAGTGCTTTGATTTCAATCTGTTTTTGTTTATATCTCATATTAAATTGTTTCAGAAATGAAAATAAAAGTTAAAACAAATTCCCCAAATCTATGAAACCGCATACATAACGGGGTTCAGCTGGACTAGACACAACCAGGCCTGATTACTGCAAACCATGTTCAATCAAATCAACACTTAAATAGAACTTTTTCAACAGCTGGAAGTTGGTTAAAAGGTCTTACTCAGTAACACACAGTGGCAAAATTGAAAGAAATTCCAGAAGTGATGAGGAAGAAGGTGATTGAAATACATCGGTCTGGGAAGAGTTACAAAGCTATTTCAAAGGCTCTGGGACTCAAAAGAACCACCATGAAAATATATATATATATATATATATATATATATATATATATATATATATATATATATATATATATATATGAAAATATGTATATTTTCATGGTAACATGGCTGCAGGATAACATCCCAACAGCCATCAAGCAGCAAGGGCTAATGTTGTTGCGTGCTGACAGGAATGCTGCAGCCTCTGTTAAGACCTGCAGTGGTGGACTGTGTATTTACATAAACATCAAGTGGTGTGCGAATGCTACAATAGTTGCAAGCCACTGTTCACCGCAGCTAGAATTTTTTTGTGGTAAAGCGCAGGCCGTTTTATTTGCTGAGGGAATTCTCCACCATCACTGTGGTAGCAGTGTACATTCCCCCCAGCACAAATGCTAACGAGGCGCTGTGTGAGCTCTTCGGTGCCATTAGTGAGCAACCAATGGCCCACCCTGATGATTTTTTCATTGTTGCCAGCGACTTTAACCATCCCAATCTAAAGTCTGTACTGCCCAAGTTCTATCAGCACATGAACTCTGCCACAAGAGGAGATAATATGCTGGACTTAGTTTACACCAACATCTACGAGGCATACAAGGCCATACTTCATCCCCACCTTGGCTTCTCAGATCATCTTTGTGTTATGCTTCTCTCAGCATATAAACCACTGCTGAAATGCTCCAAGCAAGCACACAGAACCATCAGAATCTGGCCAGAAGGAGCCATTTCAGTTCTGCAGGACTGCTTGGAGAGCACAGAAAATGGAACATGTTGAAAGCCTAGTTCACACTACATGATTTTAAGCCAGAATTTGCAAGTCGCCGAGCTCAAAGGCAAAAACCTTTTGATCTGAGGCAAATCAGTGAGCAATCCGAGCTCGCCAATTGGTGATAACTACTCAACGACACATCAAAGAGGCTCGCCGACGCCAAACAGCTAAATATCTGGAGCTGTTGGGGTGACTCCACATCTTTTGGTGTGAAAAGTGTTGTCACTGAAGTGATTGCGGCAAGACTACAGCCAATGAGAGAGCAAGGCATGGGGTGAGGTCATCGTGAGGTAGGAAAAGCAGCAAAACTTTTCTTTATTTTGTCTTTTTGTTTTGGGGGTTTCTTCAGCACAAATCATCATGCAAACATTTCACACCGCTTGTTTCTGTCCTATGTCCATCTTCAAATAAACAACTCCCGTTTCACGTGTGGTTTTTGCGTCATATTTCCATGTGACTTCTCACATGTGTTTTGTGACAAAAAGTAGTTTGCACAACAGACATCGGGTGATAGAGTCATTGTCAGATCAGTGTAGTGTGTGACCCCCTGTTGCCGGGAAATTATGTAGTGTGAACACCACAATGATTTCAAGACTCACTAATACAAGGCAGCAAGTCATGTAGTGTGAACAGCACAGCGATCTGCCAATGTTGAAAGTCGTGTACCCTGCTGTGGGCACGAGACACTGCCTTCAGGTTGGGGGATGGAGTAGCTCTCAGGACAGCAAGGGCTGAGCTTTCAAGGGCCATCAAGAAAGTTAAACACCAGTATGCACACATTAACAAAAAAACTTCTGTGATACCAGAGACACCAGGCACATGTGGCAGGACAGCCAGGCCTTAACAGACTACAAAATTACGCCACAGGCCAATGTTAGTGACACACACCTCCCTGCCATGCTTAACAACTTCTATGCATGGTTTGAAGTTCTAAATGACAAACCAGCATGTAAGATTTCCCACAGGTCCATCAGGAGCAGGTATTCTGTCTGGACCCAGCTGATGTGAGGAGGATTCTGTCCAGAGTTAACCCACACAAAGCTGCAGGCCCAGACAACATACCAGGGCGCATTCTCAAGGACTGTGCTAATCAGCTGGCAGACGTCCTCACAGATAATTTCAACATTTCCCTGAGCCAAGCTGTAGTCCCCACTAGCTTTAAAAAAACAACAACACCATCATCGCAGTGCCAAAGAAGACAATGGTGACCTGTCTAAATGATTATCGCCCTGTGGCACTGACTCCTATAATGATGAAGCTGGTTAAGAAACTCCTACTTCTGGCCTTGACACCTCCCTGTGTAATTGGATTATCGACTTTCTGACAGAGAGACCACAGACAATACAAACCAGCAGCAGAACATCAAGCACCATCATGCTGAGCACGGGCACCCACCAGGGCTGCGTACTCAGCCCACTGCTGTTCATACTGCTCACCCATGACTGTTCTGCCAAGTCTGAATCCAATCATATCATCAAGTTTGCTGACGACATGACAGTGGTGGGACTAATCAGTGAAAATGATGAAGCATCATACAGAGAGGAAGTGGAGCCACTGGTGACATGGTGCTGTGAAGATAAGCTGTCACTTAACGTAGAAAAAACAAAAGAGGTAGTTGTAGATTAGGATGCCAATTGACCATTCCCCACTGGCTCCATGGTGGAGAGGGTTAGTAACACCAAGTTTCTCAGTGTGCATCTCTCTGATGACCTCACCTGGTCTCTCAACACCAACTCTACAGTCAAGAAGGCACAACAACGTCTCCACTTCCTGCAGGGACTGAAGAGAACCATACTACCACCTTCTACAAAGGCACTGTGGAGAACGTTCTGGCAGGCTGCATCTCTGTGTGGTTTGGAACTGCAAAGCATCTGAAAGCAAGACCCTACAACACGTGGTGAGGACAGCCGAAAAGATCATAGGTGTCTCTCTCCCCTCTGTCCAGGACATCTTTTAGACACGCTGTGCATGCAGAGCCTTCTGCACTATGAAGAACCCCTTCCACCCCTCACACAGACTGTCCGTACTGCCGCCATCAGGCAGAAAGTTTTGCAGTATCAAAACCAAAACTACAAGGTTCTGCAACATATTTTCCCCCAAAGCTGTCAGACTCCTAAACACCCTGCTGCCATCCACCACATAAACAGGACCCCCCTCAATACACACATACAGTGGAAAATGGACATTCAATGCTACTTTACTGGCACCGTCACTTTATACCAGCCATCATCACTGCTGTACCTCCTATTTATTTATTCAACTATTTATTCATATAATGTGTATAAATATCACCGGTTATAGTCGTCAGATATCACTTTATATATTTATATTTATATATGTGTGTGTGTGTGTGTGTGTGTATATATATATATATATATATATATATATATATATATATATATATATATATATTAGAGATGCACCGATTTTACTAAAAATGCTAAATTTCTACATTTCTCAGCCGATACCGGTAACCGATAGCGATAATTCTGCCTTTTATGCCTTTAATAATAATGAATACCATGATTCTGTAAGAAATGCAAATAAAAACTTTATTCTCTCCATTTAAACAAGTTGTTTCACAGTAACTGGTCTCATAAACAGAAAACACATTACTCACATTAACATTAACACATGAACTAAACTCTGAAAATTAAAGTAAGATTTCTTAACTTACTGAATGTTATTAATTCATATTAACATTGACTGAGTTCTAAAAAACCTCCTGTTAGTCTTCACATTCACTCACCACAAACAAAAGCATTTTTACTTCATCATTGTACATCAAACTGGTAATATATAGGCCTAAAATAAACTTTTTTTTTGATGATATTAACTCATATTAACATTAACTGGATATGAAATATACTACTCTACAAATATATTTTTCTGTGCAATATATATATATACTTTTTTGTCACTCATCTTCATTTAAATCTTTCAACGGTGTACTGGCCCTTTAACTCAGCCTGAGAAAAAAAAAAATTGACTCGATGCCGAAACTCCCACTTCACTCTGCTCACTTCCAGTGTAAAATTTTAGCGGTGCAGAGGTTACAGAGATTACAAACGGCAGCTTTGTGGTCATTCCACACAAGAGACATCTTCTTTACACACAGCACGAAATTTATGTGTTTTCCCACCCTCTTTTGATTGACATGATATAATCGGCCCTGAACATCAGATGTTTTTAAACTATCAGCCGATGGCCCATATCGGGAAAAATAGCATTTACAGATGCATCGGCCGATACATATCCCTTACTCCTGTACTTTTAGTCCATAACATATTATCCATTGTTGCATTCCACTCCAGCTGCTCTTATCTGTTTAAATATCTAGGTTCATGCAAATATGTTTACATCCACTGTGCACACAGCACCTTAAATGCCTTGTGGTACTATTGTGCCTTATGTCTTATATATGTTATATGTTGTTACATTGCACTGTTTTTTTTTTTTTTTTTTTTTAGCACCTTGGTCTGAGAGAAACTATAATTCGTTCAGCTGTATACTTTGTATGGGGATGAATGACAATAAAGTTAAGTTAACAATGACTTTTTCACATTACTGATAGGTGTTCGTTAAAGTTTTTTGCTTCAATAAAATAAATGAATAAAACCTGTACTGTGTGTTTACACAGGCTGCCTTTGTTTTGTGTTGTATTTTGTTTGAGGATCTAACTGTTTCGTATGAGATATACACAAAAACAGAAGAAATGAGGAAATACTTTTTCACAGATCTTTAAAGACAAAACTTTTAACACAACTATGCCGTTAAATCTGGCTGAACTGAAAATATAATTGAGTATCATCTGCATGGAAGTGAAAGCTAACACTGTGTTTCCAAATGACATGTACGTGGAACTGAATATAAAGATGGGGCATTTAGTGTCCGTTCAGATAGGGTTTTGCTGCGTGCATCAGATTTTGTTCATTCTTTTTGTATTTGTTTTATTTGTGCCTAAATGTTTAATATATTATTCTGTCAGATATTTTTATCTGACCATTTACTTTGCACCAAGGAGCAAATCAAATATCTAAAGACTTAAAAGCTGGGCACACCACTGCTCATCTTCACAGAAATGGTTTAGTGGGTATATATTTGATCTCACAGCATTTAGACAAATGGCTCTACTTGGGAAACCCCTTCTCCACTGCTGATCCATATTCATCATCTCTCTCTTTGAGCTATCACCATGTGAGCTTAATTGGTAAAGTCATAATGTGTTCAATAATGCAATATCGCACAATTAAAAGTTCTGTTGCAGTGACTATCAGCATGGCTGTGATTCAGCTGTAAACATGAGGCCACAGCATGACATTTTTTTTTTTTCCGGAAAACCCACTTGAAATACTTAAGAAAAGAACAGACCTGCTGAGGGACGATTTTCTCTAAAGTCTTAAATAGAAAAGATCCGTTGGATATTGGACAGTAATGGGAAAGATCGGAGGCGTTAAAAATGTTGATGTCTTAAAAAACCTAACCATGTTGTTAGGATTTGAGAATCGATATCCTGGAAAAACTGTTAGGATTTGTGAATCTTCGCGTTATGATTTTTAAGAAAAGAGAAAATGTAAGTACACAAAAAGATGGGGCCCGCGCCCCGCTACACACTTCCCGCACCAACCTTGGGAGAGTTTGGCAAATAACACAAGACTAGTTCAAATTTTCAAAAATTTAATATTTGCATAAACAGGAAGCATATGAATGTACGGCAGGAACAACTCCATATATGGTTTTCAGAAAGTCATAGGAATACGAGTAAATGTTGTTCGGAAAGGTATGTAAGTGCACGCAAATGGTATTTTGGGAGATTATTGAGGGGCTTTATCTGTCTGTACCTGGTTGGGAAGAGGAACAGACAAAGTGTTCACTGCAAAGCTTTTTTTGAGTTTACTCAACTTAACTCGATTTTTAACCTTGAGTTGAGGAAACTCAAAAAAGCTGTGCAGCAAGTTGCCTTGAAATTTTAAGTTAAGTCAACTTTTCTTTTTTACAATGTGTTCACAAAAGAACAAAGAGGAAAAGTGTTAACAAGGGAACAGAAAGCTAAGCGTGTTCCCAGTAATCGTATCACATGCTTACCTTAACACAAGTGCACTGATGGTTGATGATCACTGATAATAATTTAAAAAGTAACTTAGTTAGTAGTTTAGTAGTTGGTAATTGCCCATGATGCCCATGGTAATGTTAAGCGTTCATCATAAAATACTGCTATCTTGGAAAATGATGATTTACACAAGAACAATTACATTCTGTACCAGATTTCACAAAATTCTGTACCAAATCTCATTTACATTTATTCATTTAGCAGATGCTTTTATCCAAAGTGACTTACAAATGAGGAAATACAAGCAAAGCAATATATCAATCAATATATCAATGGGTTTGGTATTTTAGGGCTTATTTAAGTGCTCATGGAAGAGGTGGGTCTTTAGTTGTTTTTTGAAGATAGTGACAGATTCTGTGGTCCGGATTGACGTTGGAAATTCATTCCACCACTGAAGAACAGTTCGTTTGAAGGTTCTGTAAAGGGACCTTGAGCCACGCTGAGTAGGAACTACTAAGAATCGGTCGTTAAGCGATCGCAGATTGCGTGAGTGAACATAAGCCTCAAGGAGAGTGTTGAAGAAGGGGGCGCTGTTCCAGACAAGGTCTTGTATGTGAACATCAAGGCCTTGAATTTGATCCGGGCGGCTACAGGAAGCCAGTGAAGGGAGATGAAGAGGGGTGTGACATGGGTTCTTTTGGGCTGGTTGAAGAAATCCCATACTGCTCTTTGCCTTAATATGAAAGATACTTTAACCTTTCCCTGAGTTCATCGACCAACTTTTCTTTTGCAACTTCCATGCTCTCTTCCCAGTCTGAAAGACAAAGAGATGTGTGAGAGATATATTTTGTATTGTCATTTAGAGAGTGTATTGATTGTATTGTCCTCACTTGGATTTGAGCAGGAAACGTTGACAGAAAACATGACTTTTTGTCCTTGAGCCTCCTCTGTGTTCTCAAACACAGGCTGCTCCAGATTCTTCTGTTTAAACCAGTCATCTAGACAGTTTCTTAGAGATACAGTATCTGGTTCTGAAAAACAATAAATGAATTGGTAAAGTATACGAAAATAGGTCTTGTACTTAAACGCTGGCCATAATTTATTATTTATCCCACACTGCAAAAATGACATTTTAGCAAGTGGAAATACCTTGAATATGGACAAACTTATCAAGTATTTCCTATTACAAGATTATAACAAAACAAAAATAGGATTATTAAGGCTATTTCTAGCCTTGTTTTTTTTTTACTAATAATATTGAAAGAGTCTTCTTCTATTAATGATTTTTGCTCATTTTAGCATTTATCTAGAAAGAAGTAAAATTATCTGCTAATAGAATAAGAAAAAATAATGCTTGAAATCAGTAAAAATATATATGTATATATTGGGAAATTATTGGGTTACTGATTGAAAGATCATAAGGTCATAACTTGAGCAAGGCCCATCACCTGCTCTGTTCTCTAAAGTATATGATGAAAGTATACAAATAATATAGTATTCTTATAATTACACATCAGGTAATGCTGATTATAAGTACATATACATGTACATATACAAAATGTGATATATGTAAGTGCAAAATAATAAATGTGTTTTCCATTTATAAGGAAAATGGAGGAAAAACCCCTTTGGTGGCATAAGAGGTGTGATTATGCTGATAATATATAATGTGAAACTAAGACATTAATTCCGTTAGAAAATATCACACTGTGTATGCTTATTTTAATTATTTGCATAGCTACCATTGTGTTTGTGTGTTTTCTGTTGTTGCTGTTGTTGTTGTTGTTGTTGTTGTTTTCTGCAGGGTATAATCACTGAAAACTGCATATTCATTACGGCAACATGCAAATGGTAATGGGAATACATGGGAAAAGGGAATTATTTTGCGCCTTTGAAAGATGCAAATCTCAGTAGACCTTGTTAGTAAATCATTTTGTATCTTTAAAGATTTATTAAATGGATAATTTCCTTATTTTTTTTTCTGGCATGCTGCAATTTTTTTCTGAATAAAACACAAGGGTTTGAATGCAATGCTTTAGAAGCTGATCATTAGTTTAGAATTCAGTTTATAATTTCCAACCTCTTTGTGGTTCTTACCTGGCTCCACTGCTAGCAGGCCCAGAATGCGGTTAGTAAGATGATTACGATTTTCTTTTTTACTCTTCTGGTGTTTGCTCTCCATGGTGTAATTTTTGAACAGGAGCTCAACTGAGCTTTTATATAGGGTGCAGTCGTGTGAATACGTAAGGTCTTTTTGACCTTTTGTTCTTAGTAAGGTATTAATCTGAACCTCTGTCTCCTCAACTGTGCTACACTTTGGCAAAGACTTGAACCCAAAGAGCAAGGGTAGCATGCCCAGGGCATTCTGCAGGGCACCCTGCTTTGCTTCTGCCTCAGTGGCACCTGTAGGAAAAAACAAACAAGGAATTTTTAGTCACGTCAAACAAAATTTTCCCCATCTCCAAAAATGGATGCAGTGCAGTGCTAAAACGAACTCCTTCGCTGTCTGAATTTTCTTGCTCTGACATTTATCAGGGTTTTTGTCATATTTTTTAGCAACATGTAATAATGTGGAATGTACTGCATAATATGTATAAAGGTAAACTGAAAATACATCAATTTTGTGATGCATGTAGCAGCCAAACTAACCTTTTCCATCATAGACTAAATTGTATGTTATATCATTAAGGGAACACTTGCTGTCTTCAAAGACTTCCTTAGGAAAGGTGAGAGACTTCTGGGAAAAATGTTGTTTCACCAGCATGGAAGCATTGCTTTCATCTTAAAGAGGGATGCCAACAAGATACACACATTTGTTAAACATATTTCTATAACAATATGATAGCAACAGTCTGTGATGGCTTGTCGTGATATCAGATGGGAAACAAAAATCTATCAATAGACTAATTCTGAATATCTCGACAAGTTGCATTGTCAAAGACAATATCAGTGTTTAGCAACGCATTATACTACAATGTCTAATAGATGGCATAATGAGATAGATGAGGGGGAAACATTGATATTTTATATGTGAAAAGGTTCAGGGGTAGGGAGGGGTTGGGGGTTTTAAGGGAAGGGGCAGCTCATTTATACCAGAAGCACCTGACAGCATTAAGTGTGATGCAGCAAATTACCTAATTTTGGTTTAGAAATTCCCAACGCATTCCCAAGCAATAAATAAGTTTTACGAATGGCATCTTTCTTGGCTGTGTATTCACTGTTGTTTTGAAATGTGAATTTATCCAAGTTTATGTCCACATGACAGCTGAAGATCATCTCAGTGCTGACACGCTCTACTGTTATAGATGGAGGCTTGAGATGAAACAATGCTAGAAGTGTGTTGATGTCTGTAAAACACACACACATAAAGATCAGGTGGGAAAAATAATCAATGCCTTGCATGTTTTGTGGAAAATGTTATCTCCTACTGTCTGTTATTCTACCAGCAGATACTCTGTACATGTAAAACAAACCACTGTTTACCTGTATAATCAAGCTTGGGGGATTTGTTGGATATGTCTGGACTTGCATCCTGAGCTCCTGTCATCAGACAATCCTGACTGACATTGTCCTTTGGTTGAAGACAAACGTTCTTGCTAATGGCTGTCGTACATGATGCTGCAGTCACAACAAGTTCAATTTTATTGCAAAGAACAAACTCATATTATAAATCCAAATATTTTGCTTTCACAACCAGACTGAAGTGGCACGGATATTAAATGAATAAAGTTAAACTCACAGTGCAAATTATCTCCACTTGTACCAGGACCCTCCACTGCTTCACTGACTCCTCCCTTTACCTTATATCTGTACACAGGGCTTTGGAGATGGAGTGCATCCATACGTTCCTTCAGTAAACCTTTGTAGTTTTTGCCAGCTTCAGCCTCAAAAACGCAGTTAAAGAGTCCTGATAAATGCTGCAGGGCAACCTTAGCTGCCTGCTGTTCTGCCTGTTTCTTCTTTGAAGAGCCATCTGAAGGGTTTTCATAAACCAAGAACTCATCATCAGTGATGAAAAACAAAGAGTGATATAAAGGGGTAGTCCAATCAAACATTCAAACCATCAAACAGTTAAACCAATTCTGAATTACCTCTGTCAGAAAAATCTAAAGGGTTTTCATAAACCAAGTATGGAGCATCAGAGATATATACCAAAGTGAGCTGTAAAGGGGTAATCAATCCAGTCAAGCATTGCTATGGTGTCAAACAGTATAGACAGCTTCTGAATTACCTTTGTCATAAAAGGTGAAAGGCCCACTGATTTGGAGTTTGCACAAAATCTTATCGTCTTGGCGATCTGAGAGTTCCAATGGTTTTGGGAAATTACACCTCTGAAAATGCTCCAGAACTGCTGTCCTAAAAGTATTACCTGCTGCAAGGGGAAGAACAAGACTAGAAGAAGATCAGACCCTGGTTAAATCTATATAACCATTACAGTCACATAATTATTTGCACTCACCTTCAGGAGAAGTCAGGCCAAATTGGATGGCTAGTTTCCTGTAAGCTGATTCAGTGGCTTCCTCCTCTTGAACAAAACCATCAGACACAACCTCTTGGTTGTTGAGGACCACAGTCACAATACAATAATAGATAGTGCCTGAAATGGAAATAACAAAATCAAATGTTGCTTTCACTTTGATTACAGCTCATCCTACTGGCTGTTCCTGTCACAGCACAATTTCACTGTTCATATACAGTAAACCTCTGGGTACCTGTAGAATTCACTTTGGGGGCTTGGCTGGGCATCTCTGGAGCACTGGAGTCCAGTGTTTCTGTCACTTGAAACTCAACAGCATTGAGTGTGTCTGCTGTAGGTAGATCCTGGACCACAGTGACACTGTTCTTTGCTTGAAGGCTATCATTCTTGCTGATTACCTTTGTGGTGGATACTGCAGCATCACAAAACATTTGATAAAAATTACACTAATTTATTACCAAAGGGCACAGAAGAAAAAACACACTATGCATATTTTACAAGGTAATGTTATGTTTATAGGTCTTTCACATTCACCGCAAGAATTCCAAATCTAGGCGTTATATAAATAAAGTCAAACTGACAGTGTGAATTATCTTCACTCCTAGTGGGACCCTCAAGTTCTCCAGTGTCACCTTCTCTGTTTATTACAAAACTGTAGACAGGTTGTTTCAGACCGAGGGCTTCTAGACGTTCCTTCAGTAAACCTTTGTCATTTTTGCCAGCTTCAGCCTCAAAACTGCAGTTGAATAGTCCTGATAAATGCTTCAGGGCAACCTTAGCTGCCTGCTGTTCTGCCTGTTTCTTCTTTGAAGAGCCATCTAAATGATTTTCATAAACCAAGTATGGAGCATCAGTGATGGATAACAAAGGGTGATGTAAAGCTGTAGTGCAACCAAACAATGCTACTCTGGTTAACAATATAGACTAATTCTGAATTACCTTTGTCAGAAAATGTGAAAGCCCCAGTGAGTTGGAGTTTGCAGAAGATCTTATCATCTTCGCAAACTGAGACTTCCCGTGGTAGTGGGAAATTACATCTATGAAAATACTCCAGCACTGCTGTTTTACCTGTTGCATGGGGCAAGAGCAAGATTTCTGACCAAGCCCCTGGTTAAATCTGTATAACTATTACAGTCACACAATCACTGGCACTCACCTTCAAGAGAAGTCAGACCAAATTGGATGGCTAGTTTCCTGTAAGCCGATTCTATGGCTTCCTCCTTTTGAACAAAACCATCAGACACAACCTCTTGGTTGTTGAGGACCACAGTCACAATACAATAATTGATAGTGCCTGAAATGGAAATAACAAAATCAAATGTTGCTTTCACTTTGATTACAGCTCATCCTACTGGCTGTTCCTGTCATAGCGCATTTTCACTGTTCATATACAGTAAACCTCTGGGTACCTGTAGAATCCACTTTGGGGGCTTGGCTGGGCATCTCTGGAGCACTGGAGTCCAGTGTTTCTGTCACTTGAAACTCAACAGCATTGAGTGTGTCTGCTGTAGGTAGATCCTGGACCACAGTGACACTGTTCTTTGCTTGAAGGCTATCATTCTTGCTAATTACCTTTGTGGTGGATACTGCAGAGCCACAAAACATTTGACAAAAATTATACCACTTTATTACAAAAAGGGCACAGAAGAAAAAACACACTATGCATATTTTACAAGGTAATGTTATGTTGTGTTTATAGCACGTTAACATTCAATGAAGTGTTACAAATCTAGACATTATACATATAAATAAATTCAAACTCACTGTGTGAATTATCATCTTCACTCAAAGTGGAACCCTCTGTTTCTTGACTAATACATACTTTTTTTATTTCAAAATCATATTCAGGTTGCTTCAATCCAAGAGCATCTAGACATTCCTTCAGAAATCCTTTCCAATTGTCACCAGCATTAGCCAAAGACCTGCAGTTAATGATCTCTGACAAATATTGCAGGGCAACCTTAGCTGCCTGCTGTTCTGCCTGTTTCTTCTTTGAGGAGCCATCTAAAAGATTTTCATAAACCAAGTATGGAACATCAAAGAGAGATTCCAAAGTGAGCTGTAAAGGGGTAATCAATCCAGTCAAGCATTGCTATGGTGTCAAACAGTGTAGACAGCTTCTGAATTACCTTTGTCATAAAAGGTGAAAGGCCCACTGATTTGGAGTTTACACAAAATCTTATCATCTTGGCGATCGGAAAGTTCCAGTGGTTTTGGAAAATTACACCTCTGAAAATGCTCCAGAACTGCTGTCCTAAAAGTATTACTTGCTGCAAGGGGAAGAACAAGACTAGAAGAAGATCAGACTCTGGTTAAATCTATATAACCATTACAGTCACATAATTATTTGCACTCACCTTCAGGAGAAGCCAGGCCAAACTGATATGCTAGTTTCCTGTAAGCCGACTCAGTGGCTTCCTCCTCTTGAACACAACCATCAGACACAACCTCTTGGTTATTGAGGACAACAGTCACAATACCGTAATAGACGTTAACTGGAATGGAAAGATCAAAAAGTACATTTTCCAGTGTCATTGTGAAGCATGTAAAGTATCATTAAAAACAATGTCTCTGTCATTTCAGCATGTACTAAGTTGCCAGTTTATTATGTACACCTACATTGTTAGCTACATTCACTGGGATTTTTATCAAGAACTATTACAATAAAAGGGCATTTTGAAATTACTTAATAAAATGGTAGTTCATTGTGTTGTGTTTTGTTTTGTTAAATAGAAAAGAAAACAGAGGAGGAAAAAAATCTTCATTGTCCGAGTTAAATGTTCTAGGCTATATTTTACGTAATGCAGTGGACTATCAGTATTGAATAGAAAGAGCTAGGGGGAACATTTTACTTGAGGATGATG
Source organism: Ictalurus punctatus (assembly GCF_001660625.3). Lineage (NCBI taxonomy): Eukaryota > Metazoa > Chordata > Actinopteri > Siluriformes > Ictaluridae > Ictalurus > Ictalurus punctatus. The sequence continues at coordinate 9,225,816 of NC_030441.2, read as the reverse complement.
TAGATGAGGATATTGATGAAGTGGTTTCAGTGGGTTCTTCTTTCCACTCAGGGTGAGATTTCATGTGTTCCAGAGCTATCTTAGCAACCTCTTGGTGGGCATTTCTTTTACTATTACACATCTGCAAACCTCTAAATGTACGTCCATTCACAGTCACAATACCCCTGTAACCTGAACAGACAATAATTTGAATTAGGATAAAGATCCATTAGTGTATTTGATAGCGAGACTCATTTGTAATGACTTTCTAAACATACTGACATTATGCGACGGCAAATCTGTAGTAAAGAATGATTAGATAATGTATTAAAATCCATATCAATTATAATAGAATTAATGGTTTAGTTACCACTAGCTTCACATTCCTCTGTAAATTCAGGTTCTGGCATGTTCCTTCTTCGAGCCTCTTCAAATACATAATTCTTGAACTTAAGTACGTCACCACTGAATACTGGGTCTGTGGATCACAATCAGTTCAATGCATACAGTATACTGTATATATAAATATATAAAGATACAAGATGTCAAACCTTATAATTGACACATGGTATATGATTGATATATATATATATATATATATATATATATATATATATATATATATATATATATATATATATATATATATATATATGTTGTAATTTTTATCAAATCTGATTAACATTTTTTTGTTTTTACATGTTTTTTTCATTGGATCAATTAAAAATGACAAAATTCCATGAGAGATAAATTGTCTATGCAGGTATAAGTCTAATCTGTTTCTATCTTTCACCCACCAGGTACAATGTTTTCTAGCTGGTCCACTCTGTTGTGCAGTTTGCTGATATCCTGCTCATGCTTGTCCACCTTCTCTTGTATTTCATTGAACCGGTTTACTTGAGGGCCCAATTTCTCCAGCAAATCTTTGTTTTGGTCCAGGAAATTTTTCATGCCCTGCAGCTCTTCCTGAATGTAACATGGACATTAAATTTTTTATATAACATCTTTACATTTTGTGCATCAAGTATTTACACATCAGATGTAATGTGAAGTTTCAGCTGCATTTCCCTGATAGTTATTGTATGTGGTTAGGTACATCAATATTCATTCAAGCAGGGATCTTAGTCTTACTTTAAGCTCTTTGGATTGATCTTTTTCATAGCATTGGGCCAGAAATTCAATCTTCTCCTTCAGGGCATGTTGTTCTCTGTTTATCAGCTTTAGACTTTCTTCCTTGCTGTTAGATGTACTCTGGGAAACCTGTCCGCTACACCTCTCCAAAATGACGTTAAACTGTATGACACAAAATGTAAACAATTTAGAACAATTTCTTCCCATTTTTTGTCTTGGACACCATCCAAGCCATGTTCTTGACCCTTAGAGAAATACATTTTTACAAAAATACAATCTATTTTCTCAAATCTAATTACTGAACCATAATATGCAATGATTGTTGCTGTGTTGATACCTGCTGTATCTCTTTTGATAGGTTTTTTAGTCCAGGTGCACGCTCTTCAAGAATCTTAGCCAGCTCCTGAACAATCTTTATACTGTCCTCCATCTCCTTTTTGCTTAACCTGAAGTCAGGGGAATGCATCACTTTGTTTCTCACACTGATGACCTTCATGATGAACAGAAAAAGGAAAATAAACATTCCATTTGACATTTTTATCAGGTTTGTCTGTGCATATAGAGGCTAAGACACAAACAGTAAAATAAAAAAAATAAAAAAGGAATGCATGTGACTTGAATCATTCAATAATTTTACCTTGTTTATGCACTGGCCATCTGTAAAGGTTTGAAAGTGCTTGCAGCGAGACATGAAGTTCAGAATGGCAGAAATGTCAAACTCATCAAAACTGTGATGGTCTTTTACTCCACGTAGCATATAAACCTGAGGAATACAATCCAGACAAACCTACATAAAAATCAATGCAAAGCAACCCTTCAGGGAAATCTCCACCCTGATATCCATTAAATATGCTATTATTATTATTTGTAATGTACTTAGAGGTTCAAGTGCTAATTTGCTGGTTGCTGCTATATTATACCAGTGAGATTGTCTGTTGCGCTGACAATGCCGTTGATGTTATGAGGACTGTATCAGCATGCAAGTTGAGGGCTTGGAACCTTACTTGTTTAGACAGGGTGTACAGATGATGAGGCGTGAGAGCTGGACAGACTAAATGACTAAAGTGCTGCTGCATCACTCTCTTTAGTCAGAAATGAATTCCCACTGTTTCACTATCAGTGGGTAGTTGAATGGCATTGTAGGTAATCTAGAAAACCATTAACCAAAGAAAAAAATAGGCTAATATGTTTATGTAAACAGAAAGAAAGAAAGGAAGAAGAAGAAGAAGAAGAAGAAGAAGAGGGAGAAGAAGAAGTAAATTCCGAAATTAATTACAAAATAAATCCTGGACCATTGAACATCACGTGTTAATTACAAAGATTAATATGCAACTGGCCTTGGGGTGGATTTGTTCTTTAACATCATCTCACTCTAGATATACCACACACAAAGTTAATGATGAACAAATGTGAGTGAGGTGTGCTGCTCAGAACTCACCTTGGCCACTTCCCATTTGTCTGTAGGCCACAGGTGTGGCTGGCAGTTATTCCAGGGTATGTCCATACCCTTATTTTTATGATTTTTCAAGATCACATCTTTCCACTTCTCACACTTTTCACAAATTGGAAACTGTGAAGAGTCATGTTTATTTGAGAAACACATTTTCACTAAAGACATAGGCATGTACCTGTCCTTTCAAAGATTATACTCTCACACTAAGTGCACACAAGAGGTCTGTAAATTGGTTAGCAGTTATGGGGTAAGAACATGCACCATTTAATGTGTATTTGTCCATTATACTGACTGTTTGATAAAAACAAGACCTTTTCTGGAAAAGTCATACTTTGTGTAATTTCCAGTGTAGGTGGATATAATGCTTTTACAACATTGTGTTTATGTAAACCTAAACATGGTAAGTATAATGTAGAACTAATGTTTATCACTTTAGTTTAATGAGCACATGTAAGCGGTTAATCACTGTCTCGTTATTTGTTTAATAAAGCTCAAATTAGACACTTGTAAAAAGTATAGAAATTTAGTTATAGTCATATCTCAGCAAACCAGTCACTACATTTCCCATACTGCATGGCAGCCTACAAACATGGCTGCCATACAGTATGGGAAATGTAGTCACTGGTTTGCTGTGACATGTCAGTTATCAATAATCAGGGACTAAAAAGTGCTACGATTTTTTTTCCCAATAAGTCAGTTTGTGTCCCATTTTCTAAAGTCAAGATCAATTAACTAGTTGTTCTGCAAATCTAGGAACATGAATTAATAAGCTAACCTTCTCTATCAGGAGTAAAAAATAATGCAAGAGTGCTATGATAAAATGCAATATCTACTCTTTATACATACTAATTTTTTTACTAGTATATATATATATATATATATACATATATTGATTTTTTCAATACAACCACCTGATGCAGCATTATATTTTCATCCATCACAGGTCCTTATGAATAATGACTAGTAAATAGTTCAGAAACATTTTCAAGGTTCTAGTTTGAGGTTTATTAAACAAATAACAAGGCCTTAATAATGAACCCCTTGAATGAACTCCTTATAAATATAGTGTTTTAAATGAAGACTAGATTGTGCTACTGTGTCTAATATTGCTCTGTACTTTGAGACTGGTTCTTCTACTGTGTTTTACCTGTTTTGGTCTTGGTGCACATTTATGGAGGCTGCATTTTGATTGACAGATTTCATCCTTTAGTTCTTTCCGAAGAAACCTGTGGTAGGATTCGGTTTCGTTTTCCACAAACTCCCGGATGTGAATCCTCAGTCGGTACAGACTCTCTGCTGTCTGCAGCCAGTGTCTGTAGTTTTCGTCCCGGAAGCGTTTGTGGGAATCCATTAAGCCTAAAAATAAAATAAAATCACATAGAACAGTTCTTCTTATTGTTTGACTTATTATTGTTGTTATGGTTGTTGTTGAATTCACAGTGGCTGCGTCCGGATATCCCTCCTACTCTACTACACAGTGGGAGAAAAGCAGTAAGGCGTAGAATGTCCGCATTCTCAGTATTCATAAAACATTAAGCGAGAAATACACGGAAGACCTACTGTTTCCGCCGAGATTCTGCAGTATGGAACCACGGGACACTGTAGATCCTGCGCTGTCCCATAAGGAAACAGGACTCACACGGAAGAGCTGTCAGAATCCGTGTAGCGCACACAGCCAGGCACTTTTCCCCTGGGATTTCAAGACTGCGTGACAGATACTGCGTCATCAGGTGGGCGTGGCCTATTATAAGAATCTGCAACGATCATGAGTAGTTTGGGAAGAAAAGTCATTTCCTGCAGACACTGTAGCTGTCTGTCCGTGATCACAAGGGTTTCGTGCCCAAATCCCCGTTTTACATGAATTCTGCTGTAACTTCAGATATCTGTTTGTGATCACAGGGGGTTCATGATTGAAAAATGCTATTGTGATGAAATTTTTGTCTCACTTAAATGAACTCAAAAGTCTCTACTGACTTTACATCAAGTCTATCACGTGTCCTAACATGCAAGACTAAAAATTTGCAGTGAAACCTTAGTTATTTTTAACTTCTGTATCGTTTCCATTGCTGTTGCCCCCATTATAAAAAAAATAATAATAATAATTTAATAATTAAACTCATAATTACCCACGTTTTCATACTCAACTTTATTTACACAGAAAGAGCAAAGTTGACAGCTTGAAGAACCAGTTCATTCAGCATTTACAGGATTAAAAACAACAACAACAACAAAAAAAAATAACATTGAAAAAATAGTTACTGACAGGACTGTTGTCCTTCATCTTACAGTAGTGATCACTGATTCCTGCGCAGAAATAAAAGAAAGAAAGAAAAAAAAAGTGTTCTGCGCATGTTCGGTGACCTGTAATTTTTTTTTTGTAAGGGGTGTCTTCGCCACACCTCCAGAAACGCCCATTTTACTTCGTGGTGCTATGTAGTATGTCCGGATTGTATTCATGCTTACCACTTATACTGAGCAGTACTACTGTATCAACGGCCGAGCAGTAGGTGCTGAATCAAATGCAATAGGTGCTGAGTCAAATACATTAGCTACTGAATCAAATGCAGTAGGTGCTGAATCAAATATATTAGGTGCTGAATTAAATACATTAGGTACTGAATCAAATGCGATTTTGGACGCAGCCACCGTGTTATCCAACAGAGATAAATAACACCTAGGGTGGCCAGATAGTCACACTTCCCACTCTTCAATGCTGCTTGTTTTTATAATGATATTGTAGTATGGTGGCCGACAGGTCCCAACTGTCACTACAGTTCAGTCAGGCGCTCATCCAGTTAAACCGGTTAGTCTAGTCACACTTTAAATTTAGAGCCGTGGCTTTCAGACATTTGACGGTAATAGTGCCAAATGTGGATAGGCGTGGTTTCTGCTTTATTTTAATTAGTTTTAACAACTTATTTAAGCAAGTGGCATAAAACTCTCTGAGGTGACTAGAAATCGCTGAATAAATATTTTGAACTGCTAAAATATGAAATAAGGTGAACTTCCCCTTTAAAGGCCCCATGAAATCAAAGTTGTATGAATTTTTTTCTAAGTTACAGTCTCTCTCTACCACCAATAGGGTTCAACAATTTTGATGACATCATTCTGCAATTCAGCTTCTCATCAGAATTTCCGTCCAATAAAACGCTCTCTAGAATCTGAAATATCCCGCATCCAACACTGTAAATATCACCTTGCCAAAGTTGCCATTGTTGAGTGAGAGAAATGATATCAGCAAGCATGGATAGTAAATGTGTCTTCGGCTGTATGAATGTGTGCATTTTCTAACTGTAAGTTGGTTAAAAAGGAAATGGCTTGCATTCATTCATGTTATGGACTGCGTCCATGGTACTAACTGTTAAATACGGCTTTGCCCAGGCTGTGAGGACCTTTTATTTTATAAATCATGCAAGATGAATTCATTCAAATGTAACAATAGTAGTGGGGTTGTGTGATTATATGTGTTATCCTGCTGTACATTTGCCCAGGTCACTGACAGATATTTTGCTGAAGAAGAACATTTTATGAAACTCTCAAAGCACTGAGGAATTCTTGTGAAACACGAAGGTTAGTGTATTCTATTGTCTTACAAAGCAGTTACAACAACCTATTTTCTTTTCTTTTTGTATTGTATCAGGGATTATGTAAACATGAGGCATGTGAGAACATTCATATACTGTTGAACTCCTTCCGTTCTAACAAATGTCCTGTATAGCACTTTATTACAATTTATTGGCTTTGATTTGCACACAATTGCATACTACTATGCAATTGTGAATAATCTATGAATAATAGCTTAAACCATAAAGTCATGTGTGGTAATGCATACCATTGCAAATGACATGGAATGACCAGCTTGTGAAAAACCTGAATTAATGACCTTACTGCTAATATTCCTGTAAGATACAATAAGAATTTCCATTTACATGTATTGAACCCTGCAATAGGTTCTGTCCTTTTCCTTCTGTCTTCTCCGTATCACAGTCCTCTTTCTGCATTGTCAGGCTTTACTCCTTGCAGCTGTTGTGCCTCCAGGACCCGAAGGCTCTGAAGTTCTGTCCTGAACTGCTCTTCGAGATCCTTGTGGCTGCTCAGGAATCTATGGACGTTCTGCAGTTTCACCTAAACAAAAAGTCGTGCACGTCAGCTAGTTTCAGTGAATTTGCCAACAAGGGACAGAACTTCTTGGAAAAACCTAAACTTCTATCTAGAGTATATAATCAATTAAAACAACAGCAGGAAGCAATCATATCATTGTAATTTAGTTTATTTGCACAGAGATGGTTACAATAGGTCACTGACCAGAAGTCACTGTCTCTAATAGTTATAATATAATTATAACTATTGTAGTATTGATATTTTTCAGTCTTGAAAGTTATGTAGACGTTACCAGAGTTATGTGATTCCCCTCGAGTTCACTGTTGTTTAATAGGTCTCTCAGAGATTCCCTGAGCAAATCTGTCTCGCACTGGCTGATAGATTCAATCAATACTCCGTCCATATTGGCTCCATCCACACTGTCCACCCCAGGGATGTGCAATGACAGATCAACAGACAACATCTGAAGAACAAAATAAAAGTTACTAAATTATTTGTACACATGACCTCATTGTATATTAGCTATTGTGTTCCTGATTAAGATTTCACATTTTTGTCAAATCCAATGTGTTTGCTTTGCAGTGAATGCGCCTTTGTGGCAAAGGAAAATAATCTGCTGCTGATGTTCACCAACAAAAAAATCTAATCTCTAACAGCAAACTACCTTTGTCTTCAATTGATCATGCTCTACCCAAGAGATGGTAACTATCGCATCTCTCTTGGTGACATGGAGCATAGGTAAAAAGAAGAGACCATTCACTGACAGCAAGATGGTGAAAGAGTGCCCGATACATCAACCTGCATGGAGGGTAGGCGTTTTAGCAACCGATGTTTTCGAAACTCTTTTGGCTTGATTGAGGAAAACTGACGTTATGTCCCTAACTGTGGATGAATCCACTGACAACTCTGACACAGCTCAACTTTATTTATTTGTGTTTTTTGTATGGTGACTGCTTCAGAGACGACATCCTTTGTCTAATACCACTGGAAGGACATACAACTGGCAAAATTATTTTCCTGAGGATTGTTGCATTTTTCAAAAGCAGTTAAGAAATATTTAGCCCCGGGTCACTTAACTTTTTGAGAACACTATAATTTAGTAGCCTTGTTATAATAATAGGTTATTAGTATATAATAATAATTGTTATAATATAATACATCTATATTACATGCATCTCCATCCATCCATCCATTTTCCAACCATTTATCCTACACAGGGTCGCGGGGAGCCTGGAGCCTATTCCAGGAGATTCGGGGCACAAAGCAGGGGACACCATAGGACACATTCGCACACACACTACGGACCATTTAGAGATGCCAATCAGCATATAACGCATGTCTTTGGACTGTAGGAGGAAACTGGAGTACCTGGAGGAAACCCCTGAAGCATGGGAAGAACATGCAAACTCCGGGTAGAAGGTAGAGGTGGGAATCGAACCCCCAACCACAGAGGTGCTGGTGCTACAATGCCCACATATCTCAATTAGAAGTGTATATACATATATATGTATATATGTATATATATATATATATATATATATATATATATATATATATATATATATATATATATATATATATATATATATATACACACAATTTTAAATTGCATTTAAAGATTCAATTGAAACCAATTCCACTGAAAAATGCCTTTACATTTATAATCTAATCTACTTATAAAAAAATAAGTAGATGAATTTTCACTTTAACTAACAGCATCCTCCGCATTATTTCTGTCTCATCTCTTGAGGTAAAAGTCACTCACAGCATTAAAACACAAACCTCACGGTCACCTCTTTACTCGACTGATCTCTGTTCAAGCTTAACTCAGTGTGGAAATAATCGCTGACTCATTCACTCACTTCTGTTGTTAACTACATTTCTATTTAATCTTTTTAAAGAGGTTATTTAAACATTTTAAAACTTAATCCGAGGTCATCAGTAAAGTGTGTTAGCGCTCTTCTGTGTTTTTATGGAGAGAGCACAGGAGCATCACAGACATTTTGAAAGTCTATCTGATAAAAACCAAATTTATTATGCTTATGTCCATTACACTATGGAATGTAGCTATCCAAAAACTTAATCAATTAATGAGGCAATCACATTTAGCTAGCAAGATTGATAAAAACGACTGTTTTGATCACTATGCTTCTAAAAATGGCTTCTTGCCCAACATAATCTTTGCAGGCATCATTAACTATTGTAACTCTTGGAATTAACAAGATACTGTTTGGTTGATCGGTTATACTGTATCAAGACCCTGATATCATCAGTTCATTACCAGTATAATGGTATGTATGATAAAAAAAACTATTAGTCACAACATTAAGGTACACATAAATGGATAATTATTTCAAAGCACACTGCGGTGTTATTTACAATGTCTTCGAAAATAAGTTTTAAGCAGATGCACCAAAAACCATGATATTGGATTGGATTGTATGTCTTTCATACTGCACTCCACTCTTAGTTGTAAACCTTTATTTATGTAGTGTTGTTTTGTCTTATACCTCCTGGATCTGTTGACCTGCTGCAGCCACTTCAGGGACGTGGCGTAGAGTTAGTAACAACTGCTCCAGGCTCTTCTGAAAGCGTGCCATCCACTCATTTGAGACCTGCATCTCACACGAGTGCATTAATTCATTCCTACAGCGTATGACCTGTGGGGAACAGATGGATGCGATGTGTACTTCAGCCAAAAGGATGAACTGTGTTCACATGTCTTCACTACAGACAAATGAACTCAATTTAATTTGACTTGAAAAAGATGGTTTTTAGATACAGTGCCACATATTTACCCACATGGAACAAATTTTACCCTAGCTTCAGATTGCAAATCCTGCTGATTTTTTTAAAGCCACAATATCATCCTATTTTCCCGTCATCCTCAGGGTCACTCAAAATCGTTCACTGATTTTATCCACAAATTCAATCTCAAATTATCCAAAACAAGCAAAAGAGAAATACAAGAGAGCTTTTTGTAATGTTTATTATTTTAACGCAACCTTTTTTTTTCATGAAAAACAAATGAACGAATGTACACATTCGTTGTGTTTCGGACTTTCAATTATATGTCATTTAGAACCTCTTTTTTTCTAATAATTATAATAATAAACAAGGCCTTTTCCTCAACATGTTGTCTTATTCATTGAATAAAATATATGTAATCCGACTTTACTCATTCTTAGTTGTGTGACTACACGTGTGTCTCAATCATTGTTTGGAAGTGCAAAATATGTTAAGCAATAGTGTTTCACCTCTGTAATGAGACTCTGGTTGATGAAGCTGAAATGGTCACAGAAGTGAAGGAGGTTAAGCAGTGCTGCTGCATCACATTCGTCTGCTCTGGATAAATCTGCCAGCCCTCGTGGCATGAAAGCCTGCGCAATGTAAGGAAACTATTAAACGCATTCAAATCCAAATAACCTCAGTTGCTGAATGTGATAAGAGGGTCCATTTAATTTAACACACAAAGTGCAATCATACTGGGTAATTTCTGCCAACCTGCCAACGTATATTGGCCTTCTTTAGGTTACCAATTTTTCTATAAGCAGACAGACCTACACTAAATAATACTCCATAAGAGAAATTGATGGACTGTAAGTAAGGAAGCAGATTTCCTTTTAATCCATGTAAGTCATGATTGCAATTCGGAATGAATACATGTTTATTTCAGAGAGAGAGAGAGAGAGAGAGAGAGAGAGAGAGAGAGTGTGTCCAGGAAGAAACTGCAATGTTAATATACAAGTACACTATCTGTCTTTTTAGGTCAAACCATCCATTATCATCATCACGGTCAAGTGACCTGTCACGTGGATAGTTTGACAAAGAGAGGTGTGAAAACAGGAATATGGGTCACCTACGAGAGGGACTTACTTGTCATCTTACAATGATCTACAACAATACACAGCCACTTCACACACCTGTAACCTACTATAGCCTACCTTCGCCAGTTCCCAGTGTTGACCAGGCCACAGCCAGGGCCTGCAGTTTCCCCAGTTAATAACACCAGATGGTTTTGTGTGATGTCTCAATATTTCCCTCTTCCACTCATTACAGAGAGGACAAGCAGACTCAAACTGGAAAACAATCATATGCAGAGCTCTTCCAGTACTGACAGGTTTAATAAATGTAGTGAGTTGTAGCTGAATGTAAATTTCTTCATTGCTATAAATGTAGACATATTTGTCATTCTGTGTATTTCTACACTGCTCACCAGGTTGTAGGGGAACAGGTTATTATCAATAAACCAGTACCTGATTTCCCCTCGGTCTACAGCTGCTTCTGCACCTCTGTCTTCTTTGTAAGACGAAGTTGTTTTGGATGACTGTGTTGTGAAAATATCGCATTTCACTGTCTGCAAATCCGCACAATCCATCTTTAACTTTCAGGAGGCAGTAACCTGCTTTTAGCCAGTTCTTATAGCCAGCTTCGTTAAGACGTGCAAATAAATCTTCGAGTACCATGTCAATACGGGGGGAAAAAATATAATAAAATAAGAAAGAAAGGATCTAGACGGATACTTTCGAGGAAAATATCTCGACGAGGACTTTATTTTTAGTTTAAAAGACGACCAGAAATGAGTTTTCTCTGTCCCGGGCGCACCCCAGAAGGTTTTTGTGTATACAGAAAGCGCTTCCGCGTTAGAAATGATGCATTGTGGGAAATGAAGGCAGGAACAAACTCCTTTCTCCACGACGCGCGTTCATTGGTTCTGTGGCGACTATGTGCTCATTTGCATATTCATTGACATGTCGTGCTCATTTGCATATCAAAAGGTGCTCCATGAGGATTTTCTGAAGACACTTAATAGAATTTTATCGGCATAGAAAATAAAGAATTGTAATGATGACTTTTTGAGAGAGAAATTTTTTGTCATGGCACCACAAACTAATTATTTATGTGTTTACAAAACACGATGATTTTTATTAAGTAAGAAGCAGTGGTAGTAAGTAGTTGGGAAACAGACATTAAGGAAGCAGTTACAGATTGAATAACTAATCAAACTCTATTCTATTGTGTTCTGTTCTGTTCTAAGTGTCTTCAGAAAAGTCCCTGGTTCATATAATTTGTAATTTGATTAGCAAATCATCATGAAGAAGAATATTCAAATTAGCCGATGACATCAACCCGAGACTTCTAATGATTTTGTGAGCCTGCATTAAGGTACTTTCACACATACAGCAACTCTCAGCACTAAAGCGACCGGAGACCATTCTTTTCAGTGAGAGTTGGTGACTTCCGGCAACATGAGTGGCAGCGACCGTTGGCGACTAGATGTTGGAATGTCCAGCGACACTCAAAGTTTAGAAAACTTTAACTTTATGCAAATTTGGAGCAAATTTGACTACCAGTGGAAGTGAAGACAGTAGAGAGCAAGTGATCCGTGATCTGCCATGCTGCCAGAGGGTCCAAATTGTTTTGTGGACCAAGAGCGTATGGTGCTTGATCTTTCACCATAGATAGATTACCACAATAGCAAAGAGCACACACTGCTAATCCTTCATCTCATAGGATATGATGCATATCTACACTGGTGAATTTTATATGCAAACACTCTCCCTCCAAAATTTTTCATTTTAGTGGCAAGAAACCTGGTTTGTATTCAAACGTGGAATGCTAGTTGTACCACCCACTGTTAAAATATTCTATGGCAACCAGTAGTAGGAACACCTTCTGGCGACTTCAGCGACTGTCGACTTGCAGCGATAAAATCGCTGTATGTGTGAACGTACCTTTATCCACTTTCCTCAGAAAAGAGTTGGAAAAACTGGTCAGGCTTTACACATTGGTGGTGAGTCAGCAGGACCTGCTATCTCATCTGGCATAACCAGCAGCGATGATGTGAACTGAAGAACTTTAACGAGTGCAGGGCAGTCAGTAATGTCTGCTCAAAACGTCTCTAGATTTGCTACAATGCTTTGTAAATAGTAAAGTTGCTAAGGGGTCTGATGCTGAGATTTTGGAAGTGGGAAGTCGGCACTCGGAATTATGTAGTTTTTGACCTTTGTGTATTCAAGCTACAAGGTGGGACAAACATGGACTCCTCTATGTTTGTCTTATGTTAGCAACACTCTAGCCAGCTGATGTTAGTTTGGAAGCAAAAAAAGTGCTAAAAAAGTGCAAAAAAAAAAAAGTGCAAAAAGAAAGTATTCTTTCTGATGTCACGAGTAAAAACTTGGGGAGATCTTCCTGACTTTCTGAGTAGGAATTCTGAGTTGGAAATTCAGAGTTATGAGCCTTAGTCGATGTTGTTAAGTTGTCTAAACTGAGCTCAAGTTAGTCTCAACATACACTGAAAAATATCTACTGAAAATATACCGTAGATACATTTTCATAAGACAACAAATACTGAGAAAAGTTCATTATTTACCATTAATTCAAAGAATTCAGGCCATTCATTTCATTCATTTATTAAAAATTCCACTGGAAATATACATAGTGTCAATAAATACGATATAATTTACTTACAGCTATTTACATGTTATTTACATAAGTAAAACAAAACCAAACAGCTCAAACATGACAATCTACATCAAATGAACTAACTTACCGTGTTGTATTGTAAAAATAAAGAACAGAAAAACAGCAGACAGTACAGGACTACTGTACAGGACTGATGAAGTTCAAATCAAGCCCATAATCTTTAAACAAGTAACATAATCTGAAATTCATGTTTTATGATGAAATCACTGAGGGTTTTTTTTTTTTTTTAAAAGGATGCTACAGGCATGCTGATGATGTCTGTAACTTGCTCTCTGGGAGATGCAGCTTGTTTGTCTAACTGTCTGTGCACGTGGTGTTGATAGTAATAGGAGGGTTGTGTCCCCATTCTGTGAAACACAGGGGCATGTGGGTAGTCTTTGGTTTGGCTGAAGACTGTATTACAACTGTAGTCTCTGAAGGATGGTCCTTGGTTGGCGGCAGCTGGATGGCGGCCATAGCCCAGGGTCCGGTATGCTACAGTGTACCCACTGTTGTCCACATGAGTGCTGGTATTGTGTGTTGGAACCTCTCCGGTTCTGCATACTCCAGCTCCATCCATTACTCCAGTATACAAGGAACCTGAGATGTGATTCAAGTTAAATTCAGAGTCAGTATACTTTACATGAATTGCTCAAGAAATGTCAGGCTACTATAAAGTACATACTTTAATTTAAGCTGAAAATGAGTTTATATAACACTTACATATTATACTAATGTTTAAAATGGGTTTCAGATCTTATCCTGGGAATTCACCGTTTCATTTTTAAAATCTTTTCTCACATCATTCAATCCAGCTGATTAAATCCTTGATAATTAGGTGATGAAATGAAACCAGTGTTTTTGGAATATAAAGAAATAAAAGGATAAAGCACAACTTACTGCTAGCTCGCTGGTGGCCAGTGTTAGCGATTTTCTGACCAGCTTGTCCGCTGTCAAAGTCACTGTCATTGGAGTCGCTGTCTCCTTTGCCGCTGTCCTTCATGCTTGTCAGATCAACAGATCCGATTTCACTGTGAATTGATGAACAAAATAAGCAAAATGCACAGACTTGCAGTGATAACCATGCCATGCAGGATTTAATATGTATGTGTAGTGCAGTGCGAAACCGAATAAGTTCATTTAACTCAAAAAAATTGAGGAAACTAATTACCTCAAAATTTTTAAGTTGATAAATCTTTAAGCCAAATACGCTTAAATATTACAAGTTTGAGTTACTTTGTTGTTATACTTAAGTGTATTTGGCTTAAAGAAATTGATTTATCAACGTAAAAATGTTGAGGTATTTAGTTTCCTCAGATTTTTTGAGTTAAATGAACTTATCCGGATTTACAGTGTGTGTATGTGTAGATAAATCCAACAAACCTCATCTGCAGTGTGTATCTGTCTCCTTGCCAAAGGGAAACTGGCTCAAATTGGTCTTTAGAAAGGAGAGGTCGAAACATCTAAGGGAAATAATTGACAGTAAGTACTCACATTTTTTCACTTATTATTATTATTATTTTTTTTTACACTTTTCTCTGAACACATAAAAATGGACCTTATGGACCTTATTCATGAGTGTACTACTTACCTTACTGTCAGAATCTCTGCTTTGTTCATCTTCATAAGAGAAAGACGATTCATCCCTCGAAGATGAAATCTGCTCAGTGGCTGTTACACTACCTCCGGAGAGGCTGCTGGAATCTGTCGAGTCAATGCTGTGTGTTGGTAAGTGAGTTTTTCGGAAGTTTCCCCCAGATATTTTCCTGATGAAGCCGACATTCCTCTGAGAGTTCCTGCGTGAGAGCGCGACAGCCACAATGGCGACCAGCAATATAGCACAAGCAGCACCCAGAAGCCCGATGATGATGAAGGAAGCATCAAAATTAGGCTTGTTCTGTTTTTGACTTGCCTCAAGTACCACCACCACTTGTTCTTCTAAGGGCATGGCATCCGAAACCACAAAGCGGAGTGAGGCTGTGTGAAAAAGAGGTGTCCGGCCACGATCGCTTACTGCCACTCTGACGTGCAATGTGTCTCCAACTAAAAGCGCCAGGTCACGCTTTAGTGCCATCTTACCTGTATTTTCATTTACAACAAACAGGAATGCCTCATCTTCCATAATGGTATAGGAGAGTTCGGCGTTCATTGCATCATCATTATCATGGCCTTCCAGTTTCAAGACCACGTAACCAGCAGGAGCGTTGCATGGTAAAGGTATATCTGCTGAGCCATTAATAAGGATGGGGTGAACAAAGAAAGGTGTGTTGTCATTCTCATCCACAACCCTGACTTTGACCAGAGCCATGCTCGAGAGTGGGGGGGAGCCACCATCTGTAGCGTGGATGGCCACTTCGATCTGCTTGACATACTCATAGTCCAGAGGCCTCGTCGTGTAGATCGTCCCAGAAGCTGGGTCTACTGACAGAAAAGAACTCACTGGGACTCCGACTTCATTTTCGAGAAGCTTGTATGTCACCTTGCCGTTGTCTCCTTCATCAGGATCACGAGCTACCAAAGAACCCACGTAGGATCCTGGTGCTTTGTTTTCCATCACTGAAATTTCAAAGACAGGTTTGCTGAACGATGGAGCATTATCATTCTCATCACTCACTCTGATTGTGTACTGGGTGAAAGTTTTAAACGGCGGTGAGCCGAGATCTTCTGCTATGACAGTAAGGTTGTATTCAGAAATCTTCTCCCGGTCCAAAACAGACGTGGTGACAATCATGAGGGTGTCTCCGTACGCCTGCTGGAGTTTGAAGTGCGCGTGCCCGTGCAGACTGGCGCGCACATAACCGTTTGCGCCAGAGTCTCTGTCCGTGACGCTCACGAGCGCTACGAAACTTTCCACCGCCGCTGCCTCCGTGATGTACGCCATGTCTCCGCTCCTCGAGGCCATCGGCTTAATCGTGACTTCTGGCGCGTTGTCGTTCACGTCCACGATTTCAACAGTGACCGTGCACGTCGAAGGAACCGAATTGGCGCCCAGATCATACGCCCTTATGTGCAGCTCGTAAGATTGTCTCTCTTCGAAGTCGACGGAAGACTTTAAGATCACGGCTCCACTAACAGGATCGACTTCGAATGTGCTTTTGATCTCGATGGATTCGTCTTCTGCCAAGTCATAGCGCACGTCCCCATTTTCTCCGTGGTCAGGGTCGAACGCTTGAACTCTGAGCAGAAGAAAACCAACAGGTGCGTCTTCGTGGAGCTCGACTCTAATCGTGTCGAGCTCGAACTGCGGACTGTTGTCATTAGAGTCCAAAACTTTTACGCGCACAGTCACTGATCCAGACTTTGGTGGACTTCCGCCATCACGTGCAATAACTTGAAGTGTGTAAGAATCTTCGAGCTCCCGATCAAGCTTTTGCGCAAGCACGAGCTGAGCAAACTTCTTGCCATCTTCACCTGTTTCCACCTCAATGCCAAAATGACTACTGTTGATGAGCTGGTAACTCTGGATGTAATTGCTTCCAACATCCAGGTCAGTGGCGACTTCTATGGGAAAGCGCGCGTCCACGGCGGCGTTCTCTGAAATCTCGAGCCGGGTCTCGCGACGTGGAAACACAGGAGCGTGGTCGTTAATGTCTCTCACGTGGATTTCGACATGGATCAGGTGGAATTTTTCCATGGAGAAAACCACCACATCCGCGGTGATCACGCATTGCGAGGAGGAGCCGCACAGACTCTCCCGGTCAATGCGCTCTCCCACCGTGAGCAGCCCGTCGCTTTTACGCATGCGAATTAATGATGCATTGCCCTCTTGCATGAACCGAAAGCTCGTGTGAGGGTCTTCGGACACGTCGATCTTCAGATCCGTGGAAAGATTTCCAATAAAGGTTCCTGGTGCGTCTTCTTCATACGTGTAGTACTTTGTTGTTGTGCCTCTCACTGTCCATGCAGCAAAGATCACAATTAAACTAAAACTTAGCAGCGACTTCTTAATCTCCATCTCTGCCTAAGATTTAAAGTAAGAAAACACTGCAAACTGATGACAAACCATTTAAAAACAGCTTCAGAGCTCGTAGGTTATTTGCTCTCCAGACGATGTGTAGTAGGATTGCGCCAGCGCTCCGTTTAAACCCAGAGTTTATGCAAATAAGGTGTCCCACTGACCAATGGGCTTGCTCTGTTCCACCAAAAGGTATTCGACGTCATGTCCAAACTTGCAGAAGCGCAGACAAATGTGCAGCGTTTATTTTTTTACAAATAGCCTCCTTATGTTGTACCAAATTGGAGTGCCAAAATTAGGCTACACTTGCTTCGTATTGCCTCGCTCGGTTTAACCTGATTACAAATCATTTTCTTTATATCCGAATATTATCATATTATAGGCTACTCATGGCCTACTCTAATATGACAGTGACGACAGTCAATTCACATAAAAAGTCAATACACATAAAACGCACATTGCTCTCCAGCCACAGACCGTATACGACACTATATATACAGTAAGTATATTATATGCAAGTTATGCATCCAGCACCATATAACTTTTACGCACGGATCTGCCTAAATATCAGTTTAAGAAAGTCTAGACTACTCTACATTTCATAATACTAATGTTATTAAAGATATGTTATTAAAGAACCGTCATATATAGGCTATGAAAAATATCCTAGATTACAAGTACTTCCAGTATCAACAATGAACGCATGCTGGAAATGTCATACTCCGATTATTATGACATATGGAATATTCTTATAGTTGGGAATAAAAATATTCAAAAATACTTTTATAAAGTGTCATTAATATCCAGTGGCCTACGATGTTTGTGTGTGTGTGTGTGTGTGTGTGTGTGTGTGTGTGTGTGTGTGTGTGTGTGATGCACGGAGACGAACTTTAATACAAGAGCAGACTAGTTGTTGTTATTATTATTATTATTATTATTATTATTATTATTATTATTATTATTACTATTATTATTCTTGTTGTTGTTGTTGTTGTTGAACAAGTTGTCACTTGTTTGAATGTCACCATTAGAAGTATGGAGTCGGCTGAATGTTATGAATGTTATAATATGCTCGACTGCAATAAATATGCAACACCAAGGGACTTAGCCTTATTATTTTAAACTATTATTTGAATATCAAACTGAGACAAAACGTTTGTGCACATTTTAAGGCCAACAAACGGATGGGTGTATGTTGGCAAAGGAGGAGCTTTAGCGCCTCTGTGTGTGTGTGTGTGTGTGTGTGTGTGTGTGTGTGGCAGGTGTGACCGTGCCATCTGTCAGACGGGTAAAGCACGAGGTGTGAAGATGTTGCGCCCTGTTGCTCCTCACACTTTTAGATAATTGAAGTGCAGCCCCTTAACAAGATTTTCTCAGACGGGGGGGGGGGGGGGGGGGGCTTGGAAGCTTATTAGACTGACTAATTTAATTAATGCTCTAGTGAAAAAAGTTTCTAGCCTAATAAACAATTAAACTAACTCACACTCACCAGTTCATTCGATTCCCCCCAAAAATTTGCAGATTTTTTTCATTGTCCTCTGCAGGGGTCAGAATACTCCATTATTTCTTATGCTTTCAGTAAACATTAAAGTTAACTTAACCAGATAACACTAAACTAGAACAATCACTTTAACGTTACTTCTGCTTAATTTGGGACTTTATTTGACTTGCTTGAATGAGTGCTGCTTCTTTTATCGTCCAAACAACAGACCACCAACAACGGCATTTGAGAGCCTTTGAGTCCAGCCAAAGGCTGGCATATGGCTTTTAGTAATGCAATGAAATACAGCCAATCTATTGTCAAGTCATTATTTGTTGGCTTGCATTATACTAAAATAATATCAGAGTACCATCCATGCTAAGAAAAAAAAAAATCCAATAGAAACATTAAAAGAATTTGTAATGGTTTAAATGGTTATAATCGGAATTGTACTGGTTTTAATGGAAACTGTAACGGTCCCCTAATTTTTGCCTTCTAGTGGTGGCATGTTATGTCTAGTGAATACCATTAAGGACAAATAATGGTAATGGTAGGTTAATGATTTTAATTGTTAGCAGATGGTTCGGAAAAAAAATATGTGATGGTTTCTATTGGTTTTTGTTTTTTTTCAGCAGGGATATGAAATAAGGACAAATTCAAATACAAATATAATCTTATAATCTTAAGATCTGAAATGTCTCAAACTGAAATTATGAATTCATTTCTTTATTTAGGCTACTTAGTTAACGATTCAGATTAACCTAATTATATTGAGACTTTGGAATGCTATATTTTTTATTTGGTTTAGTTTTGCCCAATCCCCCCCCCCACCACCACCACCACACACATACACGCACACCCGCATTTTATTCCAGTGCACCTTTACTTTTTCAGTAATTTATATGAATATCGATTATTTACACGTAAATATCCATGCTAAATAAATTAACTATGAATGCAACATACATAGAAATAAATCACAAATAAATAAAGAATATAAAAAAAAAAAAAAAAAAAAAAAAGATATGCATGGTGTTTGGAATTATATTCCAAAAGTTGTCATGAAAAAAAAAAAATTATGGACACGTACTCCTACATTAATAACTTTATTTTAGTAGCTGTTTCATGAAGAAGCAGGATTACTGCGCATCTTGATTGGTTCAGGATTTGGAATAAATGCTACTTCACTCAAAACAAAACCAGTGCTCTATAAATCGATTGGACTTAGACACAGTGTTGATTTAACACTGGAGATATTCAATAGACACAATTGGGACTAATTTCCAAGCCTGCAGAACTTCCTGAGCACAAAAGCATCTCCTGAATGCAGTTAGTGAGTGCAAACCAAGCCATTCAGAAAAGACTGCTTGAGTGTTGGCCTTTAATTAACACACACACACACACACACACACACACACACACACACACACACACACACACAATTCACTGAACCATACTCTTTGGACATTCCTTTACTTGTCAGCACTTGTACTGCACAGTACTTGTAAAGCACTATTGTCTGTGCACATCTCATCCCGACAGGATGCCGTTAAGGGTAATTGCTTCTAAATGGTTCAGGCGATTTTAAACATGCTCAGCGGATTCAGTGCTGCCTGCAACCTGTCACTAGCTCGCCATACGGTGTCCGAGTGTATACATGGAAATCCGTTCTGTGGTTTGTTGCCTCACACGCAGCAAGTCACACTGAAATACGTGAAACTCCCACAACAACAATTTTTATTCGAATTCCTAAAACGAAGTAAAGAACCAGTCCAGAATAATAAAAATTTTTCCAGGGGTCCAGAATTCTTGTTTTTGGTCCAGTATGACAGGAAATGATGTGAGAGCAACAGAATCACATATGAAAACAAGGAAAGGTCTCATAGATTATTATCCATACATCTATTTTCCATACTGCTTAACCTACACAGGGTTGTGGGGCAGTCTGGAGCCTATCCCAAGGGACTCGGGGTACAGGTACACCCTGGACGGGGTGCCAACCCATGGCATAGCACAATCACACACACACACACACACACACACACACACACACACACACACACACACACACTATGGACAACTTGGAAATGAGATTCAGCTTACAATGCATGTCTTTGGACTGAGGGAGGAAACCCCTGAAGCACAAGGAGAACATGCAAACTCCACACACACAGGGCGGAGGCGGGAATCAAGCCCCCAAGCCTGGAGGTGCGAGGCAAACGTGTTAACCACTAAGCCACCATGCCCCCTCCCATGAATGATTAAATAATTAGAAATTCAATTTCTTTCACACTTCATAATTCATTCTAATATGTCAGGTTTTCCACCTCAGATACAACTTTGTTTGCAATACATATTTTCCATTCAGACTTTATTTCTTTCATTTAATTTCAAACTTTCCATAAAAACTGATGTATAGAACCACACTACAGAGAGAGATTTCAGCATTTCACAAATGCATGGTGTATTGGAGCATGAAATGCACACTGACAGTAGACAATATTTAAAAAAAAAATACAACAACAGTTGTATAGGATGTCACTGTATGCTGTAGCATTACAAGTTCCCTTCACTGGGCCCAAAGCTGTTCCAGCATGACAATTCCCATGGAACAAAGCAAGCACCATGAAGACATGATTTGCCAAGGTTGGTGGGGAAGAATTGAATGGCCTGCACAGAGCCCTGAACTCAACCCCATTGAACACCTTTGGGATGAACTGCAAGGCCCAGTGTACACCAGTCTCATCTCCTGATGTCTGACCTCATTAATCATCTTGTGGTTGAATGAACACAAATCCATGGGGCGGCTGTGTCTCAGGTGGTAGAGCTGGTTGTCCACTAATCGTAGGGTTGGTGGTTCGATTCCTGTCCCACATGACTCCACATGCCGAAGTGTTCTTGGGCAAAACACTGAACCCCAAGTAGCTCCCGATGGCAAGTTAGCACCTTGCATGGCAGCTCTGCAACCATTGGTGTGTGAGTGTGTGTGTGAATGGGTGAATGAGAGACAGTGTAAAGCGCTTTGGATAAAAGCGCTATATAAATGCGCCATTTACCACAAATCCCCACAGACACATTCCAAAATCTTGTGGAAAGGCAAGTAATAAATACTGTTGATGTAAAACGATTTGACCAATCATTGTTCACCTATTTGTTTGTTCCTGTATTATAGTACACTATCAATCTTTGTCATTGCATTCTGAGGCTAGTGTTTACTGTCTTTTTTTCTATGTTGGATTTCTGAATAATATGACACTGAACATCGCTGGAAAAAGGGTGAGTGAGAAAAGAAGCTCTTGCTCTTTTGTTTGTAGGAGCTAAAAGCGAAAACTGGACATTAGCACTAATGTTTGAGATTAAATGTAGAAATGTCACCCTGTACCATCAGCAGATACAATAACTTTGACTGATGAAAATACAGCACCAATCAACAAATTTGTACCAGATTAGGTATATCCAGATTAGGATGGTTAGGTATAACCATATTGAAAGCACTGACACATTGTTCTTTCCATTAAATAAATCACATTCTGACATCTTTTTATGTAGATTAAGACAAATGCTGTGCGGGCAAAACTAGGCGTGCTCAGTCTTGTTCTTTCAGATATATTCCTCAGATTGTTATACATGCCAAACTCAATTTGTATACATGATTCTGCTGAGGCTTGGAACAAGTTCAACATGTTGTAATCCTTTCAGACATCCTCAAGGATTTTCACACATCTAGTGAGGACATGTGGTGTTACAAAATAAATAAATAAAATAAACTTAAAAGCATGTGAGAATTCAGCTCAGGAGCTCAAAGAGTGGAACAAACATGTTTTTGAGATAAAAATTGAAAAGGGTCTGAATTTGTCTGTTCTGATTAAGAACTGTAGGCTTGACAGAGAAAGAGAGAGACAAAGAGAGAGAGAGAGAGAGAGAGAGAGATTAACATGCTTGTTTTTATGTAGAGCTTTTGTGACAAAGCTTAGATAGGTTAATTGTATTACATCAAATTAATTATCCTCCCATCAAATACTCTATTCCTGGGACTACCCTGTGTGTAACCTTAGTCAGGACAATAGGCAATCAGGTATAAAAAAAAAAATAAAAAAAAAAGCCTGGCAATTTAATTAAATGTACAACCCAATTCCAAAAAAGTTGGGACAGTATGGAAATTGCTAATAAAAACAAAGAGGAATGATTTGTAAATGTACTTTGACTTGTATTTAAAATAAAAAAAATGTATAAAGACAAGGTATTGGATGTTTTACCTAATCAACTGCATTTTTTTAAAGATAAACATTTATTTTGAAATTGATGCATGCAAAAAAGTTGGGACAGGGGCAATTTAGGACTAATAGCGATGTGACAAGTTGAAATAAGAAGGTGATGTGAAACAGGTGAGGCAATCGTCTAATCATAGTATATAAGGAGCCTCCAAAAAAGGCCTAGTCAAGGGTCGAGGCTCGCCAATCTGCCAACCGATGAGTCAGCGAATAATCCAACACTTTGAGAACAACATTCCCCAAAGACAAATCAGTAGGATTTTGGGCATCTCACCTTCTACAGTGCACAGAATAATTAAAAGATTCAAGGAATCTGGTCAAATCTCGGTGCGTTAAGGGCTAGGACGAAAACCACTTCTGAATGCGCGTGATGTCCGATCCCCTAGACGTCACGGTCTTAAAAACTGTCATGAGTCTGTAATGGATATCCTGACATGGGCTCGGGAATACTTTGGTAAACCTTCGTCAGTCAACACCATTCGCCACTGCATCTACAGATGCAAGTTAAGATTGTACCATGCAAAGCAAAAGCCATACAACAACACTGTCCAGAAGCGCCACTGACTTCTCTGGGCTCAGTCTCATCTGAGATGGACAGTAGCACAGTGGAATCGTGTTTTGTCGTCCGACGAGTCGACATTTCAAATAGTTTTTGGATAAAACAGCCGTCGTCTTCTCTGTGCCAAAGAGGAAAAGGACCTTCCAAGCTGTTATCAACATCAGGTCCAAAAGCCAGTGTCTGTCATGGTATGGGGGCGTGTCAGTGCCCATGGCATGGGTAACTTGCACATCTGTGGGGGCATCATTAATGCAGAAAGATATGTAAACATTTTGGAGCAACATATGCTGCCATGCAGAGCAGGACAACGCCAAACCACATTCTGCCCAGATTACAAGTGCATGGTTGCGTAAGCAGAGAGTTCGGGTGCAAGCATGGCCTGCCTGCAGTCCTGACCTGTCTCCCATTGAGAATGTGAGGTGCATTATGAAGTGCAAAATAAGGTAACGAAGACCCTGTACAGTTGTGCAGCTGAAGAAATGCATAATGGATGAATGCAGAAAATTCCTAAATTGATAAACTTAACCAACTAGTGTCTTCAGTATCCAAATGAGTCTTATTAAAAGAAATGGTGATCTTACACAGTGGTAAACAGTCGACTGTCCCGACTTTTTCGGAGAGTGTTGCAGTCATCAGATTTGAAATGAATGCATATTTACAAATATAAATTAAATTCACAACGTAAAACCTCAAATATTGTGTTACTGTTGTGTTTTCAATATAGTACAGGGTGAACTAAATTTCCAAAATCACTCTTTTTGTTTGTTTGTTTTTTTGCATTTTCCATACTTTTCGCAATTGGGGTTGTAGAAAACATTGATTTTTATTTAAAGTTATTACATTTAATGTCAATTAATAATGGCAATTAAGGAAATGCGGCTGGCCCTAACCCACAGCTGTGGATTTGAGGATAATCCTGCTATTAAGTAAGCCGTCTTAAAAGATTAATGTGCCATTTTTTTCAGTCTGACTGAAAATGTTCAAAACCTGTACTAACGTCAGCAAAAGATGTTCAGCCATTTCACCTCTATGGTCACTTGAAGACTGAACCATGATTGAATCCAGCTTTAATATCCAGCAAGGAATGACATGTAAACCTTGTATGTGGAACTATATTGCCAACAGTGTATCCATTTCGGGATTAAGCCAGAGAATTAGACAGGAGTTTGGTGTCTGGTGGAGGTTTCATGTGACCTCAAATTGCTTGTGGTTTGACACGTTGGCAGGGCGCTAAATCCAGATCACAGACGCCATTAGTGCCTTGAGCGGTGGCTCTAAGAGCATTAGCGCTTAGTCAGTCAGGATGAGCCAAGTGTTTAGGTGTGAGTGCAATCTGATGTGTTGTTTTGAGGAGCTATGGTGCTGCAAAATGTGGAATGAAAACGAGAAACTTGCCATCATTTGTGAAACAGAACTTGATGCAACTTCCAGATGAGATTTGCAACACATTCTCATTATTTCTTAAAAAAAATGTAATTAAAAAAATGATCTAAGACTACAAGTAAGGTAAATACGTTGGAATATGCATACTATTTGGTGACGTGGCATGGTATGCATTTATATCTTTGTTTCATAGTTTTTTTTCTATTAAGTTACTTCAATATATGATTTAACTTGTAGTTTCATTGTAAAATGTAGCATCAGTGTACAAGTTCAAAGAATCAAAGTGTCAGCTATGAGCACTGCATACCAATGAACTAATTCCTTTTTACATGTCTTACATCATTATAGTTTGAATATTTTAAAAAACATTTTAAATATTTCACAGAAAATATTGATTATTTATAAGTAATGCAGTGAGCCATTGGAAATCTCAGCCTGAATTACAAAGCTAGGCACCAGCAATGCATAGGCAAAAAAAAAAAAAAATTATCCACTCCCAGTAGTGTATAAGATTAAATAATTAATTAATCCCTATCTACACTTTCAGTACATTTTGCACAAAATACCTAATAAGATTTTGGTGGGGGTTTTTATTTATTTATTTTATTTTGTTTATAGTGTGTAGTTTTAGAACATTAAGTATCACTGGCTGCTTTAATGTCTCTTGCTAAGAAAGCCTCAAATAACCTTTTATATATGCGGCTTCTTAAGGAGTGATATACATGTCACCTTCTGCGAGGACAGCTGCAGTTTGCCAAGGTGACACATCATTTGGACCTTTTGTGTTGATCTGAAAAGCTGGATTAGTTTGAGTAGAGGACTAAAGTGACAAATGGGAGGGTGTAAGTATGTGTGTGGACAGCAGATGGGAGGATGACATATCGAGACGAGACTCCTAGATACTTAACACCTTCAATTGTGAGTGTGTGTGTGTGTGTGTGTGTGTGTGTGTGTTTAGAGAAGGAAACAAACAGTGCCAGGTTATAGGGATACAGAAAAAGACAGAACTATGAGCTTATTTATTGCCTTGCCAGTGCATTGTGTGTTCTTTTACCTGACATCAACCAAAATGTATGTTTGTGTAGTGCAGAGGGAGTTACTGTACTCCCTGAAACCTGCCATACATGCCTAATCTGACCTTTATTACCTTTCACGGACGAGCTAGCATGTTTTCCGTTTGCTATTTAATAGTTCATTTGTACATTCATTTATCAGTTCATTCATTACATTTTTTAATTGTATGTCAATAAAGAATGTACCATACTGAACCACTTTTCTCACAAAAAAGACAAACATAATGAAGGCCATTGGGTTTAGTCCTATTTCATAGACCTGATAAGAGTAGCAAAAGTAAGTGTGACATTCAGAGCCTCCAGAAGACCTGTGACAGGTTCTCCAAGATAGTTAGAAAGACTACAAAGACCAGAAAGATTCATTTAAAAAAAACAAACAAAAAAAAAAACAACAACAACAACAACAAAGGGTCATCACTCCAAATTTATTACTGTTCACTGAATTTTATACTCGATTTTTATCCAGAAACATTTAAATTCATTATTTACGAAAGCATCTTTGCATTATATCATTTCTTTCCATTTGCCTGAGACTTTTTACATTGTACTGTACATGATACAGAGCAGGGGTTCTCAAACGCTTTGCAACCAGAAATCCCTTTAGCTTTAAAAAAATAAATAAATAAAAAATGTTCAAAGACCCTCTCAGTGCAGATTTATTTTTTGAACTCTTGAAATAATAGACTCATTATTCAGACGTGTACAATAATATTCTGGCTATTTATTGGAGCCATAGAGCTTTTTTTAATCTTGAACCTTCCACTGACAGAACACTGTACATGGTGGCCTGATTTTTCCTAAACATTTAATTGGGCAAATAACCAGAAGTAAATTATACTGTAAATATAAGTAACTTTGGTAGTAGTGAGCTGTGATTTTCACTGTTGTAACAAAATCACAGATGCCCCCTGGCTATGTGTCATGGACCACACATATAGAACACTTATACAGTGACTATACTGAAAGTACAGAGTATCAGCACATTACAGTGAGTATATAGGTGTGTGTAGTGCTGTATTATGGCAGCACCAGCATACTGTTAGTGATGTTCAGGTTAAAGTTCTACTTGTGGAAGAGAGTTTTAATTTGCAGTGTAGTTCACATAGTGTGAATTGATGTATTCTACACAGTGTTTTTTGTGTATATTTAACGTTGTTGTTGTTGGTAGTGGTGGTGGTGGGGAGAGGGAGACATGGTGGGGTTCACCTCAGCCAACCAAATTGCAACCAGTTGTTTAACGGTTGCCAGTTGTTAGTCACTAGTCACTTAATGGCCTGCCCAGTTATCTGTTTTGTAGTTCTTCTTCTTCTTCTTCATTCCAAGGGGGGAAAAAAACCAAATTCAATTACCAGGCATAATTATCTAGTGGCAGGCTTACTGTAATGCAGATATTGTGCTGAAAAAAGGTTTTTATAAAAATATAAATTCTACCTTTATTACACTTATCCTGGTATAAAAGAAGACATCTTTACTGTTGCTTAACCTCAGTTTCAATCTTTCAATCAGTTCTTGTTAAACAATTAATGACTTAACTTTTCCAACCACATATGTTTGGAAGGCACGTGATATTTGAACGCCAACGTTGCTGTGCTCAGAGGTTATGCTTTGCTTTGCACATGAATTCTTTACAATTAAAATTTTGTATTCTATGAAACAAAGAGTCACTTTCATCCCACTATGCTACATCTGTATCAGGATTATTGGAAAGCTTAGGCTAGAAAGTAAGAAAAACACTTGCACAACAAAGAGCAATTACTAAAATGAATGCAAGAGACAGTTTGTACATATCAAATATTTCTTGCTTTAACATGAAAAATTTATTTGTGTTTTAGGATGCAGATTGCAAAATACATATCAGTATAATTAGCTCCCCATGGAATTAATGAGTTCAAAAAAGACATATGTGTATTCGGGTGAGTGTGCGAGTGAGTGTGTGTGCGTGTGCGTGTGTGTGTGTGTGTGTGTGTGTGCACACTCTGAATTAACAAGTAATTGAGATCAGCGCAGGATCACAGCAAGACGATTTCTAAAAGCAAGGGGAGATCAAAAGAAACATTAGCATGCTGAAGTGCAGCATATACAATCCCATCCTCCTCCACTATGATATACTCTCTCTCTCTCTCTCTCTCTCTCTCTCTCTCTCTCTCTCTCTCTCTCTCTCACACACACACACACACCTCAGAAATCCTTCCCCCCATGAGGCTGAATGAACACTGTGACCTTGTTTATTCTGTTATTTAAAACTGTAATGCTCAAAATATCAAATTGATATTCAAATATGCGTGTGTGCAACTCTACCAGCAAATACAACACCACAGAATGCTGAATGAAAGTGCTGATTCACACAAGGTATCCCATATATCCGAAAATAGTTCGAGATTGCTCACAGGCCTGCAAATAAGGGATAAAAGACGACAATGCCATTGTTGTAGAAATGTGGGGTTTCAAATTGCCAGTGTTTGTAACAGAAAACCTTTCTGAGGAAAAAGTAAAATGAGAAGGCAGTGAGCCCTGTGAGAGTGAAATGATGGCAGGCCTACACAAATATCAACTCACACAGACAATCAAATTAATTGGATTTCAAAAGTCTTGTATAAATGATAATAAATTAACCAGATATAATAATAATAATAACAACAACAACAACAATACTACTACTACTACTCCTACTACTACTACTACTACTACTAATTCTACTTCTACTACTACTACTACTACTAATTCTACTTCTACTACTACTACTACTACTACTAATACTACTACTACTACTACTACTACTACTACTACTAATACTCCTACTACTACTACTACTACTACTAATACTAAGATAAGAAATATAATGTCACTACACGATGCAGAAAAATGAGTTCATGCTTTCGTCACCTCTAGACTAGATTATTGTAATGCCCTACTGTCTGGATGTTCAAGTAGGAGCATAAACAAACTCCAGTTAGTCCAGAATGCAGCTGCTAGAGTCCTTACTAGAACCAGAAGATACGACCACATCACCCTGATCTTATCAACACTGCACTGGCTCCCAGTAAAATTTTGTATTGATTATAAAATACCACCTGAGCGAAGTTTTTGTCTTTTATGATCCGCCACACCTACTTTGATCAAAAGCTGCAGGCTGTTTGTTGGTACCTCGAATAGTGAAGGGTACAGCAGGGGGAAGAGCTTTCTTTTACAAATCCCCACAGTTATGGAACAGCCTTCCAATTTGTGTTTGGGTACAACACCACAACACAGCCATTTTTGTGAACATTTTTTTTTTTCTTAGGTAAAGGAGCAGATCTAGAGGGTTCACATTCATAGATTGTTGTGGTTGTGGTGAACTGGGATATTTGGATGCTGTCCAAAAAGGATTTACTTATAATTGTACTATCCATTGTCACTCAGATGAGGATGGGTTCCCTTTTGAGTCCGTTTCCTCTCAAGGTTTCTTCTTCATATTGTCTCAGGGAGTTTTTCCTTGTCACCGTCACCTCTGGCTCGGTCATTAGGGACAAATTCATACATTTTAAAATCAATATTCTGAATATATATATTCTATAAAGCTGCTTTGGGACAATGTCCATTGTTAAAAGAACTATACGAATATAACTGAATTGCACTGAATTGATCTTTGCTGGTAGATCACTCCTGTGGAGGGTAACAATGGTCTTGAATTTCTTCAGTTTTGTACACAATCTGTCTAACTGTGGATTGGTGGAGTCCAAACTCCTTAGAGACAACTCTTTTTCTGAGGTCCTCAAAAATCTCCTTTGTTCATGCCATAATACACTTCCACAAACATGTTTTGTGAAGATTAGACTTCGATAGAGCCCTCTTCTTTAAATAAAGCAGGGAGCCCACTCACACCTGATTGTCATCCCATTGATTGAAAACACCTGACTCTAAATTCACCTTCAAATTAAACTGCTAATCCTAAAGGTTTTGGCATTCACACCTTTGCCATGCATAGATATGTATTATTGGATCATTTTCCTGAATGAATAAATGGCCAAGTATAATATTTTTTGTCTCTTTTGTTTAATTGGGTTCTCTTTATCTAATTTTAGGACTTGTGTGAAATCTGATGATGTTTTAGGTCATATTTATGCAGAAATATAGAAAAGTCTAAAACATTCAAGCACCACTGAAAAAAAAGCTCTAGGCAAACCAAACCTTTGCTCATAAGATTGGATAACTTTGCTTTATATGCTCTGGCCATATGATCATATTAAAACATCACAAATTAAAGTTACTACAGCTATTTTTACTACTCAAAATTCCATTGCTGGAAATGTTGGAAATGACCAGACCTTGACAAATCTTCCTTTTGAAGCCCAGTCTTTATACTTCAATAAATACAAAATTTCAGCAATTAAATTCATTTGTTTTTTATCATTCAGAAACCAACAATACTATATTGAATTCCCTTAAACCTCCCCTTCATTTGGAGGCAGAGTGCAGAGTAAGGGAGGATGAAAGTGTCCTTTTGAAGGCCCATTCTGCCCATATGAATATGCAAATGCATTCCTCATCCTGCGTCTTCCTCACAGCTATTTCAGTGTTGTGTTGACCCAATTTCACACCACATATTGCATTTTGTCACCTGAAGGGAGAGGTGATGGCAACTCAGAGCGACAAGCAACCCTTTCCCTAAAAAAATGACATTAATATATCTTTCTTTGCCAACCAGATGCATTCCATACCCAAGCACACATTTGTATTAGTGTGAGACAGCAGGTGCACTCGAACATCTGCGCATGTGCAAAGAAAAGATTGCACCATTTCATGCAACTGTGGAGAGCTCTCAAGGTCACACAGTGGATCACACAGTGGATACATCCTAAATAAACATATTACCACATGACAGAGCACACGTCTAGCTTTCATGGCTTGGATGAGTGATTCACTTAATTACTAATTATTTAGGATGAATCAAAAGATGAATACAACTGGCATGTATTTCAAAATGCATATACTACTATAGCCTAGTATCCTAAACAGTAGCCATAGTAGTAAAAGTACTATACCAAATGTTTTGGAGCATTAATATATAAAATTCAACACAGGTACTGCCAAAATAGTCCATTAAAACGGTATCCTACCTATTTTCCAGTTTACTATTTAGTAGTAGACATCATAATGGGTGAGATATTGTGATACCTAGGCTATCTACAACCAAAACCTAAAGAATATAGTACTCTATGCCACCTATCTATTATCGTATTAAATAGTGTATTAACATAGTGTATATTCTGACATGCTATTTGACATACTATTCTATACTGTAGTAGGTTCACAGTTGTGGCTTTGTCCAAAGCCATATATTACCATACTAAACAGTGCATAAAAATGTTCAGGGCTGTTCTACAAATTCCTGTGCAAATGCAGTCTCTGAGGTCCCAATTCCCATTTCTTGACACTTTTAGTCCACGCCCCTAGAGGGTCTCCTACACCTAGGGGCCCTAGGTAGTTAGTTTTAGTATTCTCCCACCGGTTTGTGTTGTAAGTATACTAGTGTGTAGGATTGTGTGTAAGGGAGATCATCTACACAGCAGATATTGCACTGAAACAAAAGTTTTAAAGCACAATATCCCAAGTTGCATGTTTTAGTTATAGAGCAATATACAGTAAGGGAACTGAAACAAATAGATTTTATTTTTCTTAAGCTGTCAGATGGTTACTGGGGCCTTTGTTATAAACACATTCGAAAATATGTATCACACTACAAGTTAACCAGCTAACATGGATGAAATGTAGAAAGTTGTTTGAGGGGAAAAAAGAATTAATTTACTTTCAATCTATACTTTGGGAAGCAGTGCTGTACATTTAAAGTGACCTCATGAATCAATAATACAAAATCACTGAAAATTAAATAGAAGAACATAATTTTCTTCTTCCCATGATCTTCAGGAAATTTGGATGATGTAACTTAAGGTTGAATATGAGACCTGTGGAGTGTTCAAAATATTTCATAGGGGTGTTCACATAACAGGGTTGAGTAAATGTTGTAGGTCACAAAAGTTGTATTTGAGTATTTTTATGAATGTATTTCAAAGTCAAGTGTAGATATAGTGGGCTGGGACAGTCAAAAATACTGTTTTCTCAGTGCTGTAGATGTTTTATTTATCTCACATTTTACTGATGTAAAATGTATCTTTACTTTAGAGACATTTTTACATATAAATATAATACCATGGAGACACAAATGTCACACCAATCTAAAATAAATGAGAACAGAGTATATTTAGCTACATATAGTACACTGCCCTTCCCTAATTTGTAAAAGAATGTTATGATGACCTCTACGCCTGAATAAACAAAACCTGTATCCTTATGTAACCACTAGATGGCAGAAGCGAGCAAGATATTGGCCGACCAGAAAGACAGAAAGACAAAGACCAGCATCAGTGAGATGTCGGATTGTACAGCGAGAATAAATGAGTGAATCACATTAATGGCAGGGGGGAAAAAGAACAATTGCCGCTTTTCATTTTAGGCTCATTGATTTCATCAAATGCTGTGTAATGTATGATGGATTTCTGCATTTTACTTCTTCTTTTTAAACTAACACAGTGACTTTGCCAGACACAATTGTGACATAATTACAGTTATTATAGTAATTTAAGAAAAAATCGTAACAATTTGACTGATGCACACTAGTATATTGATGAACAATCCCTGCTATTTCCAAGGGAAAGTAGACTGTGTAGAAAATTGTGTTTTGTAGCACCCTGCTGAAGTAGTTTGAGGTCACATGTCTTGCTCTAAATTCATTCATTCATCAGTCTACCGTGATTACTTTATCCTGGGCATGGTCATGGCGCATATCACCAGGAGCAATGGGCATGAGCGGGTATATCTTGAATGGTACAATAGTCCCATGCACACACACACAAGCATTCAAATTCTATCAGTCAATCCACCTACTGGCATGTTTTGGGAGGGAGAAAACCCAGACGGAACCTATGCAGACACAAGAGAACATGCAGAACTCCATATAGGCATTAACTCAAACTCAGAATTCAATCCAGGACTCTGAAGCTGCTGCCCTTGCTCTAAATAAATAAAAAATCTTGTATTAGGTAAACATACCTGGTGCCCATTTTGGGATAATCTAGAACCCCGACTAGTAACGATCTATCTTCACTATTTTCTGTACACTTGATTGGTACTGTAACCAGTTTCCATATCTGGCTTTTGGGAAAGCCTGCCACAGCCTTAAATATGCAACAGCATATCACAGCCATCATTCACAGTCATTTTAATATCTGCACCTCCAGCGCCTTGGGGTCTTATATATCCAAGAAACCCTCCATTGAATTTTATGGCAAAACACATAACCTCTCTTTAAACCTTCAGGAAAAAAAATAGTGAGACAAATTCATCATGAAATATTTTTCCCCTTGTGTTAGATTAAAGTGTTGTTGATGTAAGCCACCTCACAAAAAAAAATGTGTACTGACTCTCATTCTTATTCTCATTTCCCCCTTTGATTGTCTACCAACAAATTGTCTCATCACTAATACCCTTGCGTCCCTAAGGGATAGCTAGCCATCACCTTTGGCCAATGGCTCTGTTTTTCCTTCCCCAGCTCATGGCACCGAGAGCACTGCCAGAGGAACGTGGCATAAATCCTTTCTGTGGCTCATGGTAGCCACTCCATCTTGCTAGCATCCCTTGAGACTCCGCTCCTGCCATAACAATGGATGATGCTGTCGCAGGCTTTCTGTAGCACAGCCAAG
The DNA here is from genome assembly GCF_001660625.3 of Ictalurus punctatus. Lineage (NCBI taxonomy): Eukaryota > Metazoa > Chordata > Actinopteri > Siluriformes > Ictaluridae > Ictalurus > Ictalurus punctatus. The sequence continues at coordinate 9,192,230 of NC_030441.2, read as the reverse complement.
GAGAGCTGGAGGTGTGGTGTGTGAGAAGCAGAAGTGTTGTTTCATTGTTAACATGCTCTCCTAAGGGCCTTCATTGGAGGGAGGTTGAATGTTGCTTTGAAAAGGTGAGGACAGGCTTTGTGTAAATGCTATCCCATGGCACAGAGCAGCAGATGTGATGCCCTTATCAGCATCAGAAACTTATGCTGTCAATATGTACACAACAACGTGACAGGGCAGATCATCAAGAATATACATATGACTATACATATCTGAGCAAGTACAGGCATCCATTTTGTGAAAACTAGTATGCAATACAGTCTGAGTGTAATAAAACAGAAAGTTGTATCAAGTAATTGGGGATTCAGCTTACTGCATAGTGTAAAATAGTACAGTAAACATATGACACATAATAACTACTTTTGTCATGGTTTTAGATGGAACAGCTAAAACTTTGTCAATAACATGGAAATTATTCGAGCAATGCGTTGTCACATGGTTTGATTAATGGCATAATAAGAATGATGTGGGGCAAACTATTATACAAACACACTCTATACAAACTATTATATGCACACACACACACTTAGAGGCAGATAGGCATCTGCATCCGTGCTTTTTTTTTTAAGTGCTTCTAGTAACCATCTATTCAAGTCCCTAATGTCCTACTGGGTTCATGCCATGTTTCCTCTGAATAACAAACATGAAAGTAAACAGAAAAGTTGTAACCCCTTAGTTCGAACCACCATTTGTCTGCCTTTTTGTGTAACTTGTACTTTGATTGGACTTAGTCTATATATTTTCAGTTTTTCCTCCAAAGAATTTTTTGGGGAAAGCATGATAGAGTTTATAACCCACCTCATTTGCATGCCTTCTTAATCACTGCTGAAGATGCATCAGCAAAGCTGGCTGAAAAATATAATCTCAATTGGAGATCAAATCTAGGGGGGCATTCACTCTGTGTAATCATCAGACATAACTGACATCGATAGGCTTTATGAATCTACAGTCTGGGCTAGAAAGAAATCAGCCCCAGCATCGCTCCTTCAACCCACTCTGTATATTTTTCTTATGAACACTGGTGGTACTGTTGCGTTTGGGTTCACAAGAATCTACCTTATACCGTTTATAATCCACCTAAAACCAATTGTTAACAGAAAAGAACCTGATGTGGATGCTAAAAATGAATCCTTATGCTGATGTCTATTTATCTTTGAAAGAACAAAGGGGTCTCTTTTGCACAAATTAAGTATCAAGGGCGAGAGTGGGTAATATAGGTAGCGTGTGCCATTTCTGTAGCACAAAGTATCATTTTCATTTGTTCTTGGATAGTTTTTGATCATGTGGATGTGCTTTTAACAATTTGAAGCAGTCTGTTAAAAAAAAAAAAGTTGAATGTGCAAATAAATTAGCAAAACACTTCATTGGCATGCTACAAAATGGCAGTTTCCCAAATTCTAATGCTTGTTCTTCCAACAGCAAAAATCATGACCTTTAAATACCAGTGTGTGAGGTTTCGCTGGTAATGATAGACCTGGAATGCTACAAGAGTCTCATTCTGTATGAGGAGAGGCTGGGGAGGGGATGCAGGGGGTATTTCTTTCAAATGTGTATCAAGACACTTGGAAAAAGAAAAAAAAAACAAGTGAATCACAAACGTTGTAGCAAAATTGGTTCAGAGAGCTGGAGGTAATAGGGATGGTTCAGATATTCTACAGAGTGAGAAAGAAAAAGATTGCCTGCGGGTGGTTTTTAACACCTAGAACGATCGTCTTCAAGCTGTGGGACCAAGCGATACAGTCTGGCTGGCAGGCTGCATCCTGAATGTCATTGAGCATGTGTTGCTGAAGGTGTGGGGATGACGTTCTCTTCACACCATGGGTTTTCATCTTAAAAACTACACTGCTATGCACAAAGATTAGTATGGTTTCTGCCCACATTTAACATTTGTATTTGCCACATATGTACCATTTTTTTGTATTAGAATACAAATAGTTCATTAATGTACCATATAATATACACTTACTAGCCACTTCAGAAGGAACTCCTGTACACCTGCTCATTCATGCAAATATGCAATCAGCCAATCACAAGGCAGCTACAGTGCAAAAATCATGCAGATACAGGTCAAGAGCTTCAGCTCATTTTCACATCAAACATCAGAATGGGGGAAAATGTAATCTTAGTGACTTTCACTGTGGCATGGTTAATAGGCTGGTTTGAGCATTTCAGAAATGGCTGATCTGGGATTTTCATGCACAACTCTCTCTCTCTAGAGTTGAAACATATGGTGCAGAAAGAAAAACATCCAGTGAATCACAGTTCTGCATGTGGAAACATCTAATTGATGAGAAAGAGCAAAGCAGAATAGCCCGATTGGTTTGAGCTGACAGTAAGGCTATTATAATTAAAATAAACACTCTTTACATCCGTGGTATGCAGAAAAGCATCTCAGATCACACAAGATGCCGATCCTTGAGGCAGATTAACTACAACATCAGATGACCACATCGTGTTACACTCAATTCAGCCAACAACAGAAATCCGAGGCTACGGCTAGAACAGGCTTTACAAGATATATAATATATACTGCATGTTATAGCTAAGGCAAGATTGCATGATGTTAAAATGTTCATGGTCATTTGTTTACTGAACTCCAATAATGATATAAATTGGAAAATCTCTTCCTCTATCATTTGTTACATAAATGATACACCTATATACACCTTTCAAACATGATAAAATGATTCAAATAAGGCTCAATTTTATGAAAGTTTACAAATCAGTGCAGGCATAGCATCCTTATTGAAGTTCTACACTGGACATAATAAGGTTTCCTCAAATAAAAGTATAGTGGGTGTGAATAAGTGAATAAATTCTATCAGCAATAATAATAATAATAATAATAATAATAATAATAATAATAATAATATAAAAATCGATAGGGTGTCCTTATACGGCCATGTTATATACAAATCCAGAGATACAGGTGCACTGATGGGCTTTTCCACTGCAGAGAGCAGCCTAAGCTGTCTAATTCAAAGTAATCAGTTGATAAGCTTTAGTTTTAATAAAGCATCAGCTATCCTTCATATCACTCAGTTTGATAATTACCTTTTTTTTTTGACAGAAAAGCATCTTATCCAGAGACAAATCTCTAGCTCTTTTTTTTTTTTTTTTTTTTTGTGTGTGTGTGTGTGTGTGTGTGTGTGTGTGTTTGTTTGTTTGTTTTTTTTGTCGTTTGTTTTTTTTTTCTTGGAATGTCACAGTCCTTAATTAAATCAGCTTTTAAAAGTCTGATCTGAAATAATGAATTGCTATAATGGCTAATCTAAACTGAGATAAATCCATGTAGAAAAAAAGAAAACAAAAACAAATATGAATTAATAAGGATTAGCTAGTGTAATAATTTAATTTCTAAAATCCCATCACGGTCTGATCTGACCTAAATGAGGTCAGGCATAAACATCAAAGGCTTAGCGGAAAAGCATTTGCCATCTACATTTTCCAGTCTATAATTAGGGAAAGTAAAAGATTGTATTGTGGTTAAAACAACAGGATTATGGCTGGCTAAATGAGCTTTAGGCTCCCCCAATGCTACTCCCCTCCTACTGTTCCTGGATTTAAACTAAATCAAGTGATGCACTCTGACAAAAATTCACACTGCTCATGAAATTACAGCACCTTGTATATTTTAGGGCTTTGTGATCTTTCTGTATTTGCTCTGTACCTAATATAACAGGCTGCTCATATGTCGTATGCATAGACCTTTGTGAATTACCTTCACCCTGTTATCACTCAGAACATATGTCTATTCAAATCCTCTGTGATCTTGAGGCAAACGCTTGAAGCGAGGACTAATAAATCGATTGAGTTGTTTCCTCAGAGATTTAGATCAGGGATCGGGGACTCTGTGTTTGGATCAGGCCTGATGCCCTCGGGCTCTGTTAGGCTGAAGATCATAGGCTCCGGCCTTGGATCCTCTTTGATTTCATTCCCCAAGATAAATGCTTTCTTCGGATGCTTTTCTAATTTGCAGAAGTTGGCCATATTTGAAAGTGGCTCAGAGCATTCAGAACATGGCTCTATGCTGTCTTGAATACAAATATGGCAGTAGCACTCCTTCTACTGACATACTATATTCTCCTCTATGCAAACACGTTACAAAGAACATAGAATCATACAAGATTTTTCAATCATCACTGAGGATCTCAGAGTAATGATATAACAACACAGCAAATTGAACTTGATTCCAGTTGTCAGGTTGGGTGAATATGACAGGCTTGTCATTATGTAGCTTTTAGGATGTGTGAAATGTTCTCACAAGGCTAGACTTGATGCTGTGTCTGGGTGTGCATGTGTGTGTGTGTGTGTGTGTGTGTGTGTGTGTGTGTGTGTGTGTGTGTGTGTGTGTGTGTGTGTGTGTGTGTGTGTGTGTGTGTGTGTGTGTGTGTGTGTGTGTGTGTGTGTGTGTGTGTGTGTGTGTGTGTGAAACGTGAGCAAAAGAGGGAACAAGAGATTAGCGTAGAGGTACACTAGCTTGGAAAAGCTTTGTGTCCTCTGTTCACCAAATAACCCCCCCCTTCCCACCCCCACCCCACCCCTTATTCCATCCCTTTGTGTGCATTTTCTATGTTTCTCAAGAACCTCTCATACTGCACAGGCCAATTTCAGAGAAATTGCCAAAGGAAAGAGCTCTTCACCGCAATCACCAGGCCACTCCATCTACACCAGTGATTATGCTGCTAACTCCATTAGGTCTTGGTCACGATGTGAAGGGCGTCCATTTTGTGAAAGAGACGCTACTCAATAGGGGAAAGAGCTTTAGCCCATTCTGAAAATGAAGTACTTTTTCCACAGTCCTTTTCACGGAATAAAAAAAAAAGTCCTTCTGTTTCTTGAGTGCTAGATATTTAGCCTGCATACTCATTCTTTTTAAAAGTCTCCACTCTGAGACAACCAACTTGAGGGGTGAAAAGATTTAATTAAATGCCTCACTTTCAAATTCTCACTTCTGCTAACTGATACTAAAGCTTGTTTCTGTGTGGGTGGCTGAATATGGTGAACTTTGTCCCAGGACATCGCCTACACTCAAGGAATATGGAAAATATCATGCCGCAGTTTGTGAAATTCATGGATTTATTCATGAGATGCCATAGAAAAATAGGCAGAGAAGACAAATCAAGTGTTTATGATAGTGATTTTAGGTGATTTTAGTCTTTATTTGGTGCAAAGGTTCGGCCCTACTGCATCTTATTATGAAGTCCTGGAAGCAATGCAATTAGCAAAGCTGTGGACTGTAAAATTCCCATACATTAATTTTTTTCAAATCTAAAAATGGTGCACAAACATATTGCTAGAGATCACATCATAATATTTAAATCAAATGAATAGCGTATGGGTTCTGTTATATGACTGGATTGGAAATTCTGAGTTCAGTCTGGCAACCCTGATGATAAGATAAGGCAAATGTGGAGGCTGTGAAAACTAAAAAAAGCCACAATAGTTCTTGCCTTCTGTTCTCAAAGGGGCACACACTGTCAATACATTATGCAGCAAGATAATGAAGGGGGGGGGGGGTGGGCTGTCATTTGAGAAAGAGCCAAAAAAAAATGGAGAAGGAGCAAATGATGGATGGAGAGGAAACCTGCATTTCTGTGTTTGTATGAGGAAAGAAGGGAGAGAGCGAAAACACACTGACAGGCTGAGCGTGTAGGCAATTAGTTGGTGTTATCTTGCTTGTGTAAGGGTGTGTGGGTGTGTCACATGGATTTGAGCTTGTGCTTCGGTGCACGATCGTGTGTGTGTGTGTGTGTGTGTGTGTCTTGCACACACATGCTGAGTGCAAGTGCAAAGTGGAGACAGACTTGTTTTTTTTTAATCAGTGGGAGGTCGAAATCGCCCCAGGGTCCTCCTAGGGACTAATTAGTGCATGTGACTTCAGCTGAATAAATAAGGTGGAAAAACAGACACAGACCCGAGTGCTAATGACTCATAAATACACAAATTTGTGTCATTCTGTCCAAATGAGAGATGGCCTTTTTTATGCAAAGCATGCACGTTCATTAACAATTACGTTAAAAAGAGCAAGCAAGGGCCAGACTGCTGATACTGACCTGGAAATAAATAAAGAGCGGGAAACAGAATAGTGTTGAGAAAACAAGCAACAAAGCTATATATCTGTAAAACTCAAAGGAGACATGTTATTAGGTGATGAGGCAACCAACTACGGAGGGTGAGATGCACCATTTATTGTTTCTACCAAGTACTCTATTTACTGTATGTAAAAGTTTAATAAGTATCTGTCTTTTTGAAGACAGGATTTGATTATGTTAGACATGGCTTTAGGTCCCATTGTGAAGGGCATCCATTAAAGACTTTTGCATAATTCCAGAAATACCTCTTATTTAAATGAGCTTTTTGGATCTACTAAAATTGCAGTGCAGCATCTGGGCAGAACTGGAACTCGTGGCTAAATGGAATGAAATAATGTTTAAAATACAGTTATTCAGTGCATTTGTATGAGGACCATTCTAATGGTTTATAATCCCAGTCTAATAGGCCACTGTAATTCCATAGAGGGCTTGATAATTATCTAACATGTTATACTGAAGCGCCAACATTGCTAACAAGAAAATCCAAGTAGGCAGAGAGGGGGAAAATGGATTTTTAACACAAAAGACTTGTTTGTTTTTCAGCTGTGTGTCAAGCAATAATAAGAACACAGCAAGGCAAAAGTCTGGTGTGAAAACTACTTAATAATAAGCAATTCTTTAAAAGAAAAAAATTCAACCAAAGAGACCACAGTTTTGCCTTTTTGTTTTGTTTCTGCTCACAGAAATTCATAAAGTTTACCTAGATAATGTTGCAAAAAAAAAGAAAGAAAAATGTGCAAAGCGAAAGTAACCTATGGAATTCATGTCTTTGTGCCCTTTGTCCTTTCCCCTTCAGTGAATTAGCTTTTTCACCAAGTGAGATTTATTCACATTTGATCAGGTAGTGCAGTGTAGTGTTTTCAGGTGTCTCCCATATCACCATAGTAAGGGGTCCATCCATCTATTTTCTGTGCCGCTTATCCTACACTATTATGTACACATTATGTCTAGGCTACCACGGCATACACTTCAGCCTAATTGTTATTAATAGAAAAGCCTAGAGTCGGGATACTCGATCCCGGACTCGGACTCGAGTGTGAACAAATTTGGACTTGTCGCACACTCGGGTAAATTTGTACTCAAACTTGACACGGACTCCGTGTACTTTTTCCGTGTACAGTCGAGTCCACTTCATACGTAACATGAAAAGATAAAAAATAAATAACAACAAAAAATTATGATAACAAGAAATTAAGAGCACGCTCTTGCACAGAAAGCCGCCTCATTGTGTGAGTACCAAATTGAGTTCACTTTAGCGGCTTATTACGCTTGAACGGTCAAATAAATACACACACATCATGTCAAAATGCAGGTCTGGCCGAGTAATCCTGCAGAAACAGCCGGTTATGTCTTAAGTGAATGTAAACAGTTGGGGGAAAAAATCGACGGTGTGTCAGTACAGTATATTGGATCTGTTCATTAGGTCTTAAGGTGACAGCAGTCTAACAAACCTGCTGCTGTATATGTCATTAATGTTAATCAAACAACAAAAGACAAAGAGAAAATCACTCACTCACACACGTTTGACTGAAAAAACTTCAGCAAATTTAATAAGAATCACTGTAAATGTCATACTGTGGAGTCTATTTTATTTTAGAAAAACAGAAATGCTGCATTTCAAGCACTGAGGTTATTCTTAAGGAAATGCAGCAATAGAGTATTAATTAAAAAGTAATCGATTCATTAATTGCCCACAGAATCTTGAGCTTCATGAGTACAACGTTTAATCTGATTTAAATTAACTGCTCACAAAACCCTGCCTACAAAATCATGGTCTTCATAAAGCCAAAATTAAATTTGAGTTTGGAACAGTACCCTGGAGACAACATGCATGTTTTTTCTGGCTGCAGTAATTAAAAATCCATGCTACAGCCAGTCTTCAATCTTTCATTTCAGATTATATACATATCATTTCATACTCAAGCTTTCTAGTTTCATGACCACCTGAAGCATCAGTGCAACACAGCATGAAGCAGTGGCCTTTTAATAAATAAGCACACGCTAGGGTGACTGTCACTGGTCAGGGAATGTGTGTGTGTGTGTGTGTGTGTGTGTGTGTGTGTGTGTGTGTGTGTTTCAGCTGCTCTTTAAAGCCTGCAGTTTAGGTGTTAATATTTAAACCGACCTTCGGCTGCATGGGATACCTGAGGCAGAGACCTCACACACATACTGTGCCGGCCTGTCAGGAATCGTAGAGCTTGTGTCAAGGACATACAGTGTTTGTGCACAAGGAGGGATTGTGTTTTGTGTTTTGTGTGTGTGTGTGTGTGTGTGTGTGTGTGTGTGTGTGTGTGTGTGTGTGTGTGTGTGTGAGAGAGAGAGAGAGAGAGAGAGAGTGATTTTGAGTAAAAGAGAGACCGAGTGAGGGAGTGCATGATTCTCTGACAGTTGCTGCTCTCTGATTTGGTGTGAATTCCAGCATGTTTGTGTGGGTGCCATTAAATTCATGTGACAGGATACGTGTCCAATCCTATATGTCGGAGTCAACGTGTGTCACTGTGCATGACTGTCTGAGTCAGTATTTGAGAAGCCAAGAGAGGGAAAGAGAAAGGCTGAGGGTTGAAAGGCTATAAAAATACTTTTTAGCATCTTTCCAGCAAATAAATGCCTTCATTAAATGTGATCTAGCTTCAGAACGTTTGAACATTTTCTTGTAAACATAAAATCAGAAACCTTGAACTGTTCACACCACTGATTTTAATTCTAAAGAAAGTCTTTTTCCTCTCCCGACTTCATTGTGGCCATTATGTCTAAGGTACCATGGCACTTCAGCCTAATTGTTATTGATAGACAAGCCTTTACAAAATGACACTTGAGTTGGGATTGTGTCGAAACTCTGAAAGCATTGGCTTGGATAAGTTGGTGTAGAACAAAATATTAACGAAGACAGATGTGGCACTTGGAGGTCAGCTCATAGTGGAAGGAATAAAGGGCCAGAAGCACAGGACTGACGGAGAGAGGCAGAATCTCTTTGACATTTAGAGAGTGGAAAGGCAGGAGAGCTTCGCAAGAGGTGTCTGGCAGAGGTCAATTCTAAAAAATATTATATATATATATATATATATATATATATATATATATATATATATATATATATATTTTTTTTTTTTTTTAAAGCTTCAATGTAAACAGAGGTATAAGTGGAGGAATCAAACAACAAGGCTGTAGGACCATCAGAGTTGGCTCTTAGAATTAGAAGATCAAGTAACATGCTGATTAATAATGATAGTAGGGCAGAATGATTTTACATAAAATTCCAGGCTAACAAAAGTCAGAATAAGCAACTAACATGATGAAATGGTGACAACAGTTTCCTTTTAATACTTACCCATTAATGATTACTTTACGGCTATAAATAATAATATTCAAAGTGGTTTTGTTTTGTTTTGTAGCAGCGCTTCAAGTTACCACTTTTGACTCGTGGTGTGATGCATCTATTCAGAATTTAGAGCATGGACAATAAATACGTACTTCTTTATCCACTGTGTTTTAAATGTTGTTTTTTTTTTTTTTAATAATCCATGTCTTCAGTTCACTAATCAGACCAGAGAGGGTAAATAAAAGAAAACATCTATGAGAATCAGCAAACCTCTCCTCTTTCTGAGCTAATGTCTCCATCCCTGTAGCTAGGCACCGGTTCAATGAGCTGCCTTCAGCTAAATTACTTAGTGGTGCTTAAATTATCATTTATTTATTGAGGAAAATGATCCCAATATTACATATGTGAGTGCCAAAACTATATGCTTTTAGAATATGGTGTGACCCCCTTGTGTAGTGATATCTGCAACTAACAGTTTCCAGTCACGCACAACAGCTTGGAGGAATTTTATCCCATTCCTCAGTACAGAACAACTTTATTATTTAACCATTCTTTGATAGAACATCTTAATTTCTTAGGGTCATTGTCTTGTACTTTCTCTTGAGATTCAGTTCACGGACAGATGTCATGATATTTTCCTTTAGAATTCACTGGTATAATTCAGAATTTATTTTTCCATCAATGATGGCAAACTGTCCTGGCCCAGATGCAGCAAAACAGGCCCAAACCCTGATACCACCACCACCATGTTTCACAGATAAATGTTAAGATTCTTGTGCTGGAATGTAGTGTTTTCCTTTCTCCAAACAAACCAAAAAGTTATATTTTTATCTCATCCATCCACAAAATATTTTTCCAATAGCCTTCTGGCTTGTCCACATGATCTTTAGAAAACTGCAAATGGGCAGTAAGGTTCTTTTTGGAGAGCAGTGGTTTTCTCCTTGCAACCCTGGCATGCACACCATTGTTGTTCAGTGTTCTCCTGATGGTGCACTCATAAACATTAACATTAGCCAAAGTGAGAGAGGCCTTTAGTTGCATAGAAGTTACTCTTTGCTCCTTTGTGACCTCATGGACTATTACACTTCTTGCTCTTGGAGCGATTTTTTTTTTTGGTCGACCCCTGGGGAGGATAAAATTGGTCTTGAATTTCCTCCATTTGTACACTGTACACATCTGTCTGACTGTGAATTGGTGGAGTCCAAACACTTTAGAGTTGGTTTTGTAACCTTTTCCAGTCTCATGAGCATCAACAACTCTTTTTCTGAGGTCCTCAGAAATCTCCTTTGTTCATGCCATGATACACTTCCACAAACATGTGTTGTGAAAATCAGACTTTGAGAGATCCCTGTTCTTTAAGTAGATCAATGCGCTCACTCACACCTGATTGTCATCAAATTAACTGCTAATCCTAGAGGTTCACATAGTTTTGCCACTCACACATATGTAATATTGGGTAATTTTCCACAATAAATAAATGACCAAGTATTATATTTCTGTCTAATTTGTTTAATTTGGTTCTCTTTGTCTACTTTTAGGACTTGTGTGAAAATTTGATGATGCTTTAGAGCATATTTATGCAGAAATACAGAAAATTCTAAAGGGTTTACAAACTTTCAAGTACCACTGTATATAAATGCATGGGATTGGATAAACTGAAATCTGTAATCTGAAGAATCTGCTATAGAAGCCACAAAAGTTTATGGTTCAAAAGAACTCACTGGACTATGGCAATTTCTATCTACATTGATCTGCTTTGCTACATATCTTTAAAGTAGGCAACCTGCCAGTTGATGACCCCTGATTTTGAAAGATGCATACAGTCCCCTTTGAAACTATGGGAACGGCAAAGCCAATTCATTTGTTTGTGCTATACACCAAAGACATATGGGTTTGAGACCGAAAGATGGATATGAGATGAAAGTATAGGATTTAAGTTTTTATTTCCTCTTATGTACATCTAGATGTGTTAAACAACATAAAAATAGAACTGTTTGTATCAGACCAGCCAATTTTTAGGCATTTAAGTATAGGAAATGATTAAGTCTTGGAATTAATTAAAGTAAATAACAATTGCATTTCCCTTGCTTGCAATAACTGCATCAAGTCTGAACTCACTGACATTGTCAAATTGTTGATTTCTAAATCTGTGATGCTTTTCCAGGTTTTTACAGCAGCGTCTTTCAGTTGTCGTTTGTTTTGTGAGGGTTTCTCTTCAGGAGGTGAAATACTGCTCAGTTGCTGTAAGATATGGTGATTAACATGGCCAGTCTAAAATCTTTCATTTTTTCACCCTGATAAAGACCTTTGTTGTGTTGGCAGCATGTTTTTGGTCATTGTCTTGCTGCATGATGAAGTTCCTCCCAATTAGATTGGATGTATTTATCTGTAAATTGGCAGACAAAATATTCCCAGAAACTTCTGAATTCATTCTGCTGCTACCATCATGAGTTACATCATCAATAAATATGTGTTCCAGAAGCAGCCATACAAGCCCAAGCCATGACACTACCTCCACCGTGTTTCACAGATGAGCTTGTATGTTTGGGATTTTTAGCAGTTCCTTTCTTTCTCCACACTTTGGCCTTTCCATCACTTTTGGAGTTTAATGTTGTTCCAGAAATATTGTGGCTCATCTTGAGTGATTGCATCTTGTGGTATTGTCTCTCTATTTCTGCTCTCAAAGTCTTCTGTGAACTTGTGCCCTGTGGAGGTTATTGGTGAGGTCACTTACTGTTGTTTTCGGGATTTCTTCACAGCTCTCACAATGTTTGTCATCAGCTGTTGTTTTACTTGACTGACCCATTCAATCTGTTGTTCAGTACACCAGTGGCTTCTTTCTTTTTCAGGACATTCCAAATTGTTGTATTGGCTATGCCCAATGTTTGTGCAATGCTCTGATTTTCCCTCTTTTCTCAGCTTCAAAATGGTTTGCTTTTCTCCGATAGATAGCTCTCTGATCTTCATGTTGAATTATCTTATATATATATATATATATATATATATATATATATGTGTGTGTGCAACACAAATGCAGTCTTCACAGGTGAATCTGAAGGCTAAAACCAAGATATTTTCAGAGCTATGTATTGTTTAAACAATCAATCTAACAAGAAACACCTGTCAGTCCAATATTGGTAGTTCCAATATTTTTGCCCACCTACAAATTGGGTGGTCTTATACAAAATGTGCTATGTTCTATGTCATTTAAAACATCTACATACAAATACCAGAAAATAACAGCTGAAATTCTAAACTCTCTTCTCGTATTCATCTTTTGAGCTCAAACCCAAATGTCTTCATTCTACAGCAAAAACAATAGTTTCGGAGGAGACTGTGTTTTCTACCCCATATATGTTCTCAAAGACATACAAACTTAAATTAGTTTTTCATTCCATAAATTTCCTATTTACCTGGCTTAGTATGCAGAGAATGGAATTCTTGTGTTCAACCAGCCCATCATTTGATTGACTTGGTCACTTACCAGTTAAGCACACTTGCTAAGTTATTTTTTTAAAGATTCAGAGAGGTAAAGTGGAATTATGCCATGCCCATGCTAGGCAATGACAAAATGGTATATTACAAATATTGCAAATAAAACAAATTGTGTGCATCATGGTAAACATATATTCCATACTGACTGAGAAAATGAAGAAAAATGTATCCCCAAAATTTTTGGACTAGTTTCAGGTCTTTTTTGTTTTGTTTTGTTTTGTTTTCTTCATATTTTGACATGTAGTTGGAATGGAAAGTTTGCTGAGACCTGCTCGCTGTTGTTATGCTTTCCATCCCAGCTCTGCACCCCAAAAGGATGTAAAAAAATAAAAAATAAAAAAAATAAACCAGCAAGGTGCAAACAATGCTGCAAATATATTTGCAAGGCACACATCACTGTGACTACATATTGCCACTCATGTAGACTAACACACATATGCACACAAGTGAGACTGACTGAATTTGTTAGGTTTGGAAGAGAAATGTTGATTTTTATTTATTTACTTTTTCTCAGTGCTACTGTGATGTGCCACTGTGATGAGTCTGTGCAGTATGCAAAGCAAGTTTTGTTGTTTAGGTCACTGTTTGGTATTTTTCATTTTACCTTTGAACCTGCTTAAGTTCGTAATTCTTATAAAGCTAACAGCGTGGCTAAACTTTGACATTGCAGTCTAGCCTACCGGTCTTTGATAATCCCTCAACAAGGTTTTTCTCTGATCTCCAGTCTTCATTACAGCAAATAAAAAATAAATTGTGGTAATTTTACTAACTTCATGTATGTGAAGATCATTTACCATACATTCCAACAGTGACTGTAAATATTTGATTCCAAATGTATCAAAGATGGAAGTCTGACTTGAACACAACACTAGGGTTAATTGTGATGAGGACCTAAAGCTTTAGTGTGCAACATTACTGTGTATTGGAGAAGAAAAAAATGCAATATGATGTTCCTGAGCTGCTGTGAGTCACTCTGGCAATTACACAGTAATTCACAATCAGAGCTATTGGGTTTGAACTGGCAGCAAATTCCATTCAAGTGACATTCTCCAGCTTACATACATATTACACATCACACCTGAAAGAAGTACAGCCAAAAACCTGTCCCCAAATCTCTGGTATCGTTTAAAATAGAGCCACAGGCATCATAACACAGAAGTATTTTCCCTTCAACTGTCTTTGAGGCAGATAGCCTAAAGACACACTGAGAGCCAAAGAGAGCTTGTAAACTCACTCCACAGACCTGCATAAGCATTTTAACAGTGAAAAGCTTTTCCCCTACAAAAAAGCCTTGAGTTTTATCTAGCACACTAGCATTAGCTTTTGTCCATTGGGTCTATACTGTGTTCTGAGCATGCAAAAGGAACATAGTCATGGACACCTTTAGCACTTGTGATTAGGTCGGCAATCTGAAAACACAGTGCTGTGGGATCACAACAAAGCAAAATAGCCAATGTTACGTCAGTACACTTGCTAAAATAGTGATTCTCAAACTTTTTCAGCATGAGGCCCTCTTTGTGTAGGGTGCATCCCTTTGTGGCCCCCTAGCGTCATAATGTTTTTGCAATTTCAGGGGTTTTTTTTTTTCATGCTAGGCTCTTTTCTCAGCTAAGAGATGATGTCTTCTATCTAAAAACGCTTGGCGCATGTCTTACTGTGCTGTTTAATTGATTTAATTTATTAATATTTCTCATTTTTATGTGCATCATAGTTCAAAGGTTGACAATCCTGACTTACAGGATTGACTGTAAATTGCATCACCTGACTTGCAGGTGATATGAAATTTTTTTTTAAAAATAATCTTCTAGCATTTCTATGCCACCCCCCTGGTGTTACTGACCACGGCTCCTGGTTTGAGAACTACTGAGGTAAAAGACTGTAGCTTGCAATACCAATTTTCTACCAGAAATGGCATAGTTCCAAAATCTTGACATCCTGTAGCTTTAGCAACTGAGATGGAAAAACTTTAAACCCTCTCTTCTAAACTTGAACTGTCTTTCAGCAAAGCTTGCATGTAGTGAATAGCATAAAAAGCATTAAAAAAAAATATGTAAAATGTTATAAGTGTATTTGAGTATCTTTGGGAGAACAGGAGCCTCTCGATATGGATACAAGTGTACTCTGTTACTGCAATCCGTGAGCATAACAACTCTTTCCAATTTAAACCCATGGTGACCTGGATGCTTTACTCCTATGTTTCAGGACTCAATTTAAATCAGGTTAGCAGGTCATACAAATGCAGGTGTTAGTTTATGCAGAAATGCCAACATTGCTAACAACTAGAACAATGCTATCTTTAAAAAAATAATAATAATAATAATAATAACAAAGCAACATGGCTAATAGTGACCCTAAGCTAGTGGGTTCCAGGTAGCATTGTTTCCTGTTAGGGGTTGCATGACCTTTCCATAGTTGAAGCAAAAAAACATTCAAGAGAAATTTTAGGCGAAAGATTACATTTCCAGGGTCAGTACTTTTTTTTTTAGGATGTACTGTTAACAGGATGTACTGTGTTTTTCATGTGCACTTGTGTATATGACCAGGCAGCTCAGCTGAAATTGTTGATTCTGGTACTGAGAGCGCACAGTGTGGAAGCTCATGTCCTCCTTATAGCTTTCCTTGGTGGAATGCTTGGAGGATGCTATGTCTACAGCAGCATCTGGGAGTGTTTTCATGTTTTTTTCATGACCTCAGGAGCATCTAAAAGCAAGCATTTATCTTTTTGACTGTATACCATGATACATGGAGTATCTAAGGCAGTGAGCATAGCATTGTCAAATCAATTTTATTATATTTAAAAAAATATAATAAAACTATAGTATCAAAGTATTAACCAGTATGACTACAATATACAGTGTATCAGCAAAATTCACAGTCATTGCTTCAATCCATTTAAAAGGCTAATTTTAACTAAAAATCCCTGAAATGTGATGATTCCATCATGCTGTATATGTATATCTTGCCCTCCTTTTCCTTTTCTCTGCTAACTGCAGGCATACCAATCAGATTAAGAATGTGCTTATTCTTCTTGGAAGAACTCAGCCAGCTCTTTTGTAAAGGCAAAAAAAGAGAAATAAGATCTAAAGAAAACCCTTCCTCCCATGACAGGAACTGGAGACTTAAGCACACCAAGGATGTCCTTGAGATTATCCCTGGCTGTGTGCATTCCAAAAAAAAAAATCTGAAAGCTTTTTTTTTTCCAATTGGACAACCTTCCCAGTTGCTGAACTACGAATACTGGACCAAGGAAGTAAAAGGAAAAGCTTCTACTGCACATTGTTTGTCGAAGTGATTGTAGAATAATAGAATTTATAAATAGGATTTTAG
This sequence comes from Ictalurus punctatus, assembly GCF_001660625.3. Taxonomy (NCBI): domain Eukaryota; kingdom Metazoa; phylum Chordata; class Actinopteri; order Siluriformes; family Ictaluridae; genus Ictalurus; species Ictalurus punctatus. Next base: position 9,175,955 of record NC_030441.2, on the reverse strand, counting down.
CTAGAAGAATAGATCCCGTAAAAGTCGGTCTCATCTATTGCTTCTAGATCTATACTGGGGGTGCACTGCAAATGTATATGGTACACCATAATTAATGACACAAGGAGCTTAAAATCCAAACACAGCATTTTTTTTAACCCTCCGTGTATTTCTACAATAGCCCAGGCAAAGTCAGTTCCATCATAAGAAAAAATAAATAAATCTTTCTATATGCTCCATAAGGGGGCTTGGTTTCAGTACAAGGCTCTGTGCCCTTGATGCGACACTTTTCGTCAATTAATGTCCAGGAAGATTTACTGCACTGTACAAAACTAGTCATGAATAGCAATTGAGCAATTGGGGGAACAGTTGTGTCTTCCAGGCTGTTTATTTGAGAATGGTGGGAGTAAAAGGCAGGACTTTCAGGCAACATATGGCCAGGGTGAGGGTCAGACAGATAAAATGTTGCCAGGCCAGGACAATTGTTAACCACAGCACGAATGAAATTCTAACACATCCACTCAGAGTTGCAGATAGATGTCAGGAAGGCGGGCCTGCTTTTTTTTCAATGTGTGCAAAGATGTGGGGTGGGAAGAGGGGTGTGTGTGTGTGTGTGTGTGTGTGTGTGTGTGTGTGTGTGTGTGTGAAAGAGAGCAAGAGAGAGAGAGAGAGAGAGAGATGTTTTGAAATGGCCAGACACTCCCCTTTCCCTTCCAGCTCATTGCCGCCTTTGTGCTGAAGCAGAATGTGGGGTTTGTCTCTGTCTACCCCGCAATCTGTGCCTCTCCGCTCTGCCAGCTTTCTAATGATTTTCCAATGATTATTTAGGGGTGTTTGTATGTGTGTGTCTGTGAGTGTGGCCTGGCATTTATTACACGTCCATTCTCGGGTGCCTTCCTGACAATGCGGTCCCTTTCACCCAAACTCAAACCCTTCCTCTTTGTGTTCTTTTAAGATTGATTCAGTCCCTCCCCACAACCTTACTGACTTAACACTCGCTTATGCATTATAAAGTGTTAAGGTTTGAGTATATCTCTGTAGGAATATATGTGACATGTTATAGACAGGCATTTACTTAATATTCATAGTCTGGTAGGCGTGCGGATAAAAGAGCATGCATGTGAGATTTCAGAAAATGCCAACCCATGACATGACAAGTGAAAGTGTATACAGCACCCCTCCCCACCCCCCACCCCCCCCACACACACACACAGAGCTCATGAAAGCTCACATTACACAGCTTATACGAATGAGAAAACAGCATTCATATGTTTTTATGCACTATAAAGTTAATTCAACTGGATACAACTTTCTTTCAAAACCTGAGATTTTGCTATATACAGTAGCTGATGCTAAGAGTCCTCACCTAACAATTCACCTTTTTTTAACCTCATCACACATAGCTTTGCACATTTCTGCCTCATTTTCACATTGTCAGTATCAGCAACAATATTAAACATGCTTCCAGAGATTGCGCCTCAGAAAATTGGCCCACCGTGACCGTGCACATAAGCCTGTCATTTTAACATGTCAGAATCTTTTTGCACCAGTCAAACATCATTTACAATTTCACCGTTATACAATCGTGATTTTGAGGGATGTTTGACTCATTTTCCGAGGCTTTGACCTCTGATAGCACTCTGAATCTCCTATCGTACTTGCAGGCTCTTGTATTGTCAGGTGTATTTGCTGTCAAACTGTGAGGCAGATAGGGGTTGCAATGTTTTTGTTGTTGTTGTTGTGGTTGTGTGTGTGTGTGTGTGTGTGTGTGTGTGTGTGTGTGTGTGTGTGTGTGTGTGTGTGTGTGTGTGTGTGTGTTATTCACTGGGCCCCAAGCAGAGAGAGCTGGGGTGTAAGTATGCGGCACAATGAAAGATTTACAAAGTCTCACGTATGCTACTGCATTACAAAAGCCTTCCGTTTAGTTGCCCCTTGCATCCCTAATTGGCCCCGTTTCTCCCAGTGCTGGGAAGGAGCAGACGGCAGGAGGAGGGCTGAGGTATGTTACAGTAGCCTGCATCTCCATCATATGCTTGAGTTGTTTTTCTCTCTGACTGTTCTCTCTTTTTTTTTTTTTTTTTTTTTTTTACAGTCTATCTCCTTCCTTTGCTCTCTATCTATCTCTTTATCCCCACATAAACAAACAATCTAGGACCATACAATTTATTTTTGTAGAGATAGAAATGCCTCCTTCCTACTCAAAGTGTATGGCTTCTATTTTATCATTCTTAGCAATTGAAAGCAAATTTGTCATATTATATGTGAACAGTCCAGAATCGTTTACAGTCCAGGACTTCTTTATTTATGTTCAAGAGATAAGGAGACATGACTTTGAACAAAAAAAAAAGAAGATATGTTGCTTTGAAATATTCAGCATTAAAAATGATGAATGGATTTCTAAGACAGCCCAACAGAAGTTCAAAGGGCTGCAGAGACCATGATGGGAGGAGAAAAAAGAACATGAGGGAGAAAGGAGTGCTGTATGAACACTCCACAAACCTAAAGCTTTAATCAGAACCTCTGACCCCCCCCCCCAAATCCCACCCCACCCCACCAACCCTGGAGAAGAAGTGATGGATTTTCCCTCCCCTTTATACATGGCCTCCTTTATGCTCTGCAGTAGACCAGATCTTCATTGTGAAGCCATGGCAATACTTTCCTAGCCTAAAAAAAAGTCTATTCAGAGCCTGAGCACTGGGAGGGAAAACTCTGTACCTGGAGACCTTTTTTTTCTTGACAACCCTCCATAAATTGCCCAGTTCATTCAATCTACCCTTCCAACCCACATCATGTGCCCTGACAACCACTGAAAGCAACTGAAGCCCAGTAGATATTTGTGGTTTTTGTCCTTGGTATAAATAAATGTCTAAAACCAACTATAAGTGCATGTACACTACTAAATTGAGAAGCTCTAGTGAAGGGGAATTAAACTGCCAAACAGCATTGTAGAAAAGTAAAGGGCACCTATTTCCACCTAAAGCCATACTGGTAATGCTAGTCTTGCTGCAGCATGTGTTATGCTTGTATTGTGGTACACTGTATGGGCAAAAGTATGCAGACACCTGACCATCACACCCATAAGTGGTTCTTCCCCAAACTGTTGCCACAGAATTATCTAGAAGGTCTTGTAGTCACTGTAGATTTAAGATTTCGCTTCAGTGGAACTAAGAGGCCCAAACATGTTCCAGCATGACAGTGCCGCTGTGCACAAATTGGGCTCCATGAAGAGATGGTTTGCAAAGGTTGGTTTGAAAGAGCTCAAGTGGCCTGAACAGAACATTGACCTCAACCCCACTGAACACCTTTGGGATGAACTGGAATGCAGACTACACCCCAGACCTCCTTGTTCGACATCTCAATGACCTTACTAATGCTCATGCTCATGTGGGGAATGAGCAAATCCCCACAGCCATGCTCCAAAAAGTGGAGTGGAGGTTATTATAACACCAAAGGGGGATAAAATCTGAAACGAATTGATGGTCCGGTGTCCACATATTTTTGGCCAGAAAGTGTATGTGGTATGCAGGGTGTCTTGCTATTATTCATATTATTACTGTGAATGTTATAGAACTTTATCTGCAGCGTGCGGAGAATAACCCAGTGTAGACCATGTGTGATGAAGATTCCCTTTTTCCTGTTCTTTATAAGCCTCACATTTTTTTTAAATCCCTTGGAATCCCTACTTATTCCACACACACGCAAATACACAAGAACACTTTATGGACAGATTTCAAAGTTATAATAAAGACCATATAAAGGATATTGTTGAAAGGACTCCATTCCAGAACTTTCCAGCCATTGACATACACTCCTTTACACCACTGATAGTTGATACATTGATTCTTCCACATTGTTAGAGAAAATAAAAGACTTGTGATTTATGTCATTCCAAAGGAATTATCAGATACATACCGATTTCAAAGTAATGGCGCAAAAGAGTGAGGAACCTCCAAAGGTGTCTAAGCTGCCTCAATCTTGGTGCGATAATCAGACTTCCAGACAGACCAAGCTAGCAATACCATTATCCTCAGCCTAGTATCCTCACTCATTCTTGCTGACGTAGCCCAACAGGGGATGCATTTTAAACATACGCACTCTGTCTGGCATTAAGTATTCATGCCTGACGTGCACTCCCTGAATGAAGGTGGGCTCAGCATCTCCGGAAAGATTGACAGTTCCTGATCTAGGACCTACTGCCTCCACTCAAATATTGATGCTAATGGGAAGCAGTGGAGGGATTTGTGTCAGCGGGACATGCCACAAATCTACACTGCCTGTCAGGTTTGCCAAGCCAGATGGGACAAGGCACTGACAGCAGAAGATCTTTTCTGTGAGAGGTAATATGTCTCGGCCTTCTACAACTGCGTTGACCTCCTTGAGAGAAGAGACCTCAGAGAGTTAGGCAGTAGTCAAAGAGAGTCACCAATTCTTCCAGTTTGATTGTTGGTCGACCTTACTCACAGCAGCGACCTTACAAATAAAATCATGAAATGAAAACATGTCTATCTTATGAATTACAATGATGTTAATACAAATGTCTAAAAGGCTGATCATGGTGCCCCCAAAAAATTGATTGCTTATCTCCAAGGGTTAATCAGTTCACTTTCAGGCAGGGATGCAAGAGTCATTGCTTTTACGCCAACTCAGGCTAGTTTCGGGATAAGATTGCATGTGGAAAAAGTGGTCTGCGGGTGGTAATTTTGGGCAAAAGTTGAACAATCCACAACCACCATGATCTTATTCTAAAGAAAAGAATCTGAAATAAATATAATTAATTTCCTTTAACAAAGGCAAACAAAGGAGAAGTGTAAGTGGAGGAAATGTATGTACAATGTACAGAACCATTGCTGTTATATTGCGAAGACCATGAGAGGCAAAGGGGGGGGGGGGGGGGGGCATATTACAGATCAAATAAAAAATAAAAAAGGCATATTGCAGATCAAATAAAAAAATAAGTGAACAGTGAACTTTTTTCCACTGCAACAACTGAGAAAAGAAAGAAAATGTGTGTCTCTTTTCCAGTGCCCAAATTTTTTGGCAACTAAATCCAAGACACCAATTCAGCTGCCTTTCTCATATCCCACAACAGTTTCAGCTCAGGTTGGTAAAGTCTTAAACTTGTGACCTGACTCTATACACTATGCTGTGCGTGAATGCAAATAATGATGTAGGTCCATAAAATACAACTGTATTCATCAGGTTATGAAGGGTATCACGTAATTGGAGGTCAACACTTTCCCCCTGAGACATCCTTAGACATGTTAAACATGGTGACAGGAAGCCTTCCCTACTCAGGCTTAATGTCACACCCATAACTTGGTGCTGAAAACCATGTCTTGGTCAAGCCAGGACCTGCGTGTTCATGTGGGCAAGACAGACCACCCAATGGGAAGCTGCTTTAAGAAATCAAATTAAATGAGGTGCCACAAAGACACGTGAAGATTAGCTGTGTAGTGAAAGTGCAAATCCCTGGGCAGTCCATTTTGATGAAAATACCAGAAAATCACAGTTATTGCCAGGAGCAGAAAACTGCTTGTTAGAGCTGCTTGCCTGAAGTCATCGCTCTCTCTCTCTCTCTCTCTCTCTCTCTCTCTCTCACACACTCACACACACACACACACACACACACACACACACACACACACACACACTATTGAGAGTAAATTGAGAGTAAGTATATGTGCAGCATACACTTAGCATTCCTGTTTGTTTTGAGTGAAACCATAAAGTACAAATCAAAATCATTCAAAATCATACTTAAGATGGAAGAGTGGGTACTGGAAATCTTTGGGAAACACTGTAGTGTATATGATAAAATTATCATTCATTCTTTTATTCATCTTCAGTAAATGCTTTATCCTGGTCAGGTTGGTGGTGGAGCCTGCTCTGAGAACACTGAGCACAAGGTAAGAATAGGGAACTGGAGGAACCCACATGGAGAACATCCAAAACTCTACACAGACTAACTAAGTGGCCTGAACTAAGTGGACCTTGTGAGGTGGGCACAAGCTACCACCTGCACCACTGTTGCCTGCTTTATTATTATTATTATTATTATTATTATTATTATTATTATTATCATCATTATTTATTTATTTATTTATTTATATTTGTTTGTTTGTTTTTATTTAGGGTAATCTCTACATAAATTGTGGATTTATTAATAACCACCTTTATACTAACACTCTCTCTTTTTTTGTTTCTTTCCACTTTATCACACTGCAGCATTCGCAAATTAAAACCTTGACAAGCGTTCAGAAAATCATTTTAGCCCAATTTACATTCTTCTGAATATAAAGCAGGGCATGCTTCGTGTTCAAGTGAAATTAGTGCCTTTTCTCATGGTGTAATAACAACAATCGAAGGAATTATAGATTTATGAATGATTTCAATGCATTGTTCATATATTATATATAGTCCATATGGTACATATATTACATTTCCATTGAACTATTTCAGTTCTTACACTTAGGAGTGTGTGATTAACCTCAATTTAAAATGTCGCTGAAAAGTGCAAAACCTTTGGTGATTTGATTAATAACCCTTTACCATGTCACCAGATAAAAGTAAACAAAAAGGCTCTTGTTTAAAATTTTCAGGCCCCTGCATAAGATGTATAATAATTTTCTGTCAGTTTCTGAAATAACATAATAATAATCATAATAATACATTACAGCAAGCCCAACACCATATTGTAAAATTTAAATATACTCTGTCATGTCAAAGAACCTTAAATAATGCTCCATTGTTGAAATGGTGCACCTGAAATAATACAAGCCTAATTGCATAATGACTGTGGTAATTAGGCTACTCTTGTCACAAAATTTCAGTCATGCTGGTCTTAAATCATATGTTTGTAAAATAATTTGTCATGCTATGGCAGCGTATGACAGAAATTTCTTCAAAGCAAATTATAATCAGACAGAATTCCAGAACTCTGAGAGACCAAGGCCATCTGCTATCAATAACACTTTGTGACACTTTGTTAGTATTAAGGTTCTGTCTGGTTTATGAATGAATATGAGAGCAAACCTTATAGTACGTAAGGTAATGACTTTGCATATTGCAAAAGTCACATTTTCATTTCAAAACTTTCATTTTCTAATGAGTTATAATGTGACTATGTGATTATGTTTCTTTGCTCACTCACTATGAAAATAAAGTGTAAGTGTATGTCTAACCCAGATGGATCATTCCCAGAGCGTAATCCCAGTGGTACAACGGGTAGCTGGTAGCACCTCATGCCAGTCCGTTTACATGCATTCATACTCATTCACACTTAGGGGAAGTTTAGTGTAGCAAACCCACTGGCATGTTTTGGAAGGAAGGAGGAAACCGGAGAACCCAGAGTAAACACTGGACACAGGGAGAACTGGGGACCCCGGAGCTGTGACGTGGCAATGCTAACTGCTGCCCCACCATGTCATCCTTTATGCAACAGTAATAGTAAATCCACCGCACGAGTTAATTCACTTCATCCTAACACACAGAGTACATGTCAGCTAACCTAAATTTGAAGTTTTATGCTAAATCTACTGTCGGCTATGTGTTTCAGTGCCACGCAAAGTATGCGGATGTCCCAATCAGAGACAAAGCCCTAACAATTGTTCCCCTGGATGAATGGAACACATTAGTGAATATTTAACCCGTACAGGGAGTGAAATGGTGGACGCGTGTTTAGGCTACTTGTGTCATTTGTTGCAACGACACAAAAGTCGCCATGTATGAACAATGAGACAATATTCATTGTCATTTATTTCCATTTCAAATCCAGCCAAAAGAAGAAAAAAATCTGTCTTGGTCTAAACATGCACAGATTTCCATATTGATATATAGATCATTTTCTTTTCAAGAGGGAATCCCAGATATGCTTACATACCAAAACTGCATAGCAATGTAAGAAGAAGGGCACATTCTATTTTATTTCATTCACTGGCTTAGTCTGAGTATCACAAGTCAAGTTTTTTTTTTTGTTTTTTTTTAAATAAAGTTGGCTATTCTTTGTATTTAAGTAGAATTAATGTCTTTACTCATGGTGTAATGACAATAATCCAAAGAAAATGGTTGATTTCTCATAATTATATTGATGGAAATGGTAATAGTTGATCATTGAGAGGTCAAAAAGCAAATACTTTCTCCAGGTATGATGGATTTAGGAATTATTTCATTACAATGCTATAGGCCTAGAAGTGGGTAAACTTGTAAACGCATACTGCAAAAGTGATTATCATCTATCTACTATTTGCCCAATACTTACACAACAGCTCATTGTGATTTTCAAGCCTGTTACAATGTTCAATTTCAATATCTCAGTTTTCACTCTTAGGAATATGTGATTATATGCATGTCTACAAACAACCTTCTTCTTGTCAAGAACCATTTTTCATTCTATAGAGTTCTTGAGTTGAACTATATGGATCTTTATAGATTAGAGATGTTCTTCATGTTTCATTGTAGGTTCTTCAAAGCAGTGTGTTGGTTCTTCAAGGTATCACCCCTTAACAGGTAAACATAAACCCTATTAAGTTATTTGTTTGTCTGGAAAAAGTTCTCCTGGCATCATTCTTAAGAAACTTACTTACCTTGTTTCCTTAAAGCACTAACTAAAGGTTTTTAGAGATCTTGATGATAACATGGTTCCTTGTGGCATTGCTGTAAAGAACCATTTGTGGGTTCTTTAAAGCACCAGTATATAGATGCTCTCTAAAGAATTTGAGAGTAATAGGTTCATTGTGTAACTTAAAATGGTTCTCATATGGCATCAGGTTGGAAAACCATTTCTGGTTCCAATTAGAACCTTTATTTTTAAGAGTGTTTTTCATGGAGGCCTTGTTAGTGGGTTCTCTTAAAACACATAATTAGGTCCTAAAAGGTCTTTGATGGCTTTAATTCAGACGTTAAGTGGGTCGGTATTGTTCAAAGAAAGGAGATACCCCGCGGCTGTATAGTTAAATGCCTGAAAGCATGGTCCATGTGTCTTGAGTGGGGAGAATGAAACCCACGCTGCGCTCGCGCACTGGACGGGAAACACCCGCGCCGTCCCTCAATGTTCTTTTGTATGCACTAAAGTGGACGAATGATAAACATGGTGACTAAACGCCTCAAGGCAGAGCTCATTAATCGAGACCAAAGTTCACCTGCTTGTGCACTGGATTGTTAGTAACTAAATGTCCTCCTCGCCCCCCGTGGTGCGCGCTGCTCTAAAGGCAAGACGACATGGTGCTGTTATATGGTCTCACAAATGTGACGACTTGCGGCAAGAAGGGGTGTACAGCCCAATATCTCGTATATCTTGTTGTATCTTTGTGTTAGACTACAACTTAAGAGAAATAAAGGAGACACTCGGAGGTAAGTTAACTCGTGTATTAACCAGAGCAAGAGCAAACAACATACCAATGCGCATGGCTAATTACCAATAAGAAATCAATGCTAAGGGGAGTGATTCCACTTAAAGAAATAGATCCACCTATACACTACATATCTATAGCTATATTACATACCATATCAATATAACAAGGAACAATAATAACAATAGCTCGTAACATTTCTATAGCAGTATTCCATTTTATATGACAGAAGTTGGAACAAACCCCGCCCCTTTGCCTTTACTTTTTTTTTTACTTTTTTTTTGTTGTTGTTAATCATCAGATGGTTCTGTTTAGGGGACTGACATGGAGAGTCTTGTGTTAATAAAGATGTAGGCCTACCGATCGAGATTTGAGAGAGAATTGTTATTAACTAGGAGAAGTGTGCAAATAAAATAAATAAATAAATAAATAAATAAATAAATAAATAAATATCATAAATAGGTATCTTTTCCAAAGGGTTAACATAGTTCATATAATAGAAAACACTTCATAAAATAAAATCAGAAACCATTGAAAGAAAGACCATGAGGCACTAATTCATTCATTCATTCATTCATTCATTCATTCACTGTCAGTAAGAGCTTTATCTTGGTCAGGATACACCCTGACTTTTCACTCATATTCAGTGTACCCAATAAGAACCACGCATTCCCTTTGCCTCTGAAGCATTTAAAGTCTTGAAAGTGTCTGTCAGTGTGTTGTGATTATTTGAGCATCGTAAGTGCATTTACTACAATATAAATACTAATAATACTAAATAAAAGGCTATGTCGGAATAGTATACGGATTTGACCATAATCTATTCCTTTGTCGTGCAGGAGAAAAAGTTCTCTTTTCTAACTATTCTATCATAACGTCATGAATATGTCCACATGAGGCCTTTCATGTCTCCTGAAAGCGAAGGGGCAATTCATGCAGTAATGACCCACTGCCCTCAGAGAGCCGTGGCAATAAAACGTGCGTTATTGTTCCTGTTGTTGACACGGTGCATTACTGATTTTACGCTCCATCTTGACCGGGGTTCTCTAGTGGAACATGTGGAGAGAGAGAGAGAGAGAGAGAGAGAGAGAGAGAGAGAGAGAGAGAGAGAGAGAGAGAGAGAGAGAGAGAGAGTGTTGCCCCAAGATCTCAGTCCATCTGCCGAAAGAAATGCTTCCCATCATGGTGCGCAATTTGCATAAGTCCATTCAGTCCTGCAGTTTTCACGAAGCTATTTAGGTCACAGAGGAAACGCAAACGAAGCAAATCGAAGCTAATCCCTCATCATCTGAACAGCAGCAAGGTTATAAGATTTATTACCATTTATTTGTACCTGGCTTAAAACAAACACACACACACACACACACACACAACTTTGTGCACAGACCATCGTCCGATCATCTGCCCTCGTGCAAAAGTGTCTTGTTCAAGCCGTAATGCAGCTATCAGTATCTTCTAGCGTTAGTTTGGACTTGTGGATGAACTTTACATCAGGACGGCTTTAATAAATACTGTTCTGGCCTACATATGCGTCTTAAATTCCCGTCGTTTTGAAAGGAAATGAATCTGAGACTAAATGAAATCGACAACAGTAGCAACTAACAGACAGTGCCATTTTGTTTGCGTGCAACATTACGTCATGTTTGCGGGATGGAGTGAGGGATTAGTGTGGGATGGAGAGCTACATGTTCATGTGCTATTACTGAAGTGGAAGAGAGAGAGAGAGAGAGAGAGAGAGAGAGAGAGAGAAAGAGAGAGAGAGAGAAAGAGAGAGAGAGACTTTTAAATTGTCCTTTTAGAGCGAAAGAGGGAGACAGAAAGAGAGACAGAGCGAGCGAGCGAGCGAGAGAGAGAGAGAGAGAGAGAGAGAGAGAGAGAGAGACAGAGTGACAGAGAGAGAGAGAGAGAGAGAGACAGAGCGAGAGAGAGAGAGAGAGCGACAGAGAGAGAGAGAGAGACAGAGCGAGAGAGAGAGACAGAGAGAGAGAGAGAGAGAGAGAGAGACAGAGCGAGAGAGAGAGACAGAGAGAGAGAGAGAGAGACAGAGCGAGAGAGAGAGAGAGACAGAGTGAGAGAGAGAGACAGAGCGAGAGAGAGAGAGAGAGAGAGAGAGAGAGAGAGAGAGAGAGAGAGAGAGTTTAACATATTAGAGTCATGCTTAATATCAAATACAAGTCTATGAACAAAAGTATTAAAATATCTTCAACAAACCATTAGTTGTGTGTGTGTGTGTGTGTGTGTGTGTGTGTGTGTGTGTGTGTGTGTGTGTGTGTGTGTTTATATATGACTCAGGGAAAAGGACTAAGAAGTGAAAGAAGTCTTTCACTCTTAAATTCATCAGTCGATCTTATACCTCGATAATCTAAACTTTTTATTAGTCCGTCGTGGGTAAATATGTTACAGCAGCAAGTGTTGCAGAGAAGGTAAATAATTATACATTTTACAGCAGTAGTGTCAGGAATAATAAAATGAATGGTATAGCAGCATGATATGTAAATAGGTATCAGAAGTACTCGTGCAGGAGAACTGTCTATGTGCAAGAAAACACAAATAAGTCATAGCAGCATGATATAGCCTACATAGAGCGATATTATTAGGACAAGGAGTACAAACTAATGCAATACATGCATATAAGCAAAACTACATGCTTATTATTGTAAATGCTGATTCAATACTTTAGCTTTAGTACTTGCTATATAAGCCGAAACTAGGTCCTGATTTATTGCGAGGGTCTCTTGGTCATATATTCATATCAGAGAGTTTGGGATTTTGTCTTGTATGCTACCTTCTGCGCCTCTAAAGAACGACACTATAGGCGACGAGGCAAGTAGTAGACATAAAAAAAAAAACCCTGGGTGCCTAAATTCAAAGGCCTTGTCAAAGAGTGAAAAGGGATGAGACGGCAACGAGACCTCTCTTAAATCATCATTGGAAAGTCATTAGAGATCTGGCGGGGAGGACCGCACAGCTTGCGGTGCATCACACAAAACGCGGCGCTCTTTACGCACAAAGCCGCAAATGAAGCGAAAAAGAGGAGGGAGTGGTTGTGGGACAGCTTCCTTAGGGCACAGCAAGCACATAAAGTTTCCTGCTCATTCGCATGTGTAAAGTTATATTCATGAGTTGTTAACTGTTTTGTCCCTTAATGACGAATTTATTCAAAGTGTTCTTTGGTCTGCTGGAATGCCCAGATGGCTGAGAAACACTTTATGTGTAAATCTAGAGTTTGTTGGGGATCCCCCGCCATAAGAATCTCTTTTTATCCTCTCATTGAAAAATATTGTCAATATTAAGGTAAACTCAGCAGTGGATAGCTTAAAAACAATATGAAATGTAACCTATAATAAGCATTTCAGTAGCAATCCCAGAGGTCACGTGTTGGGATGGATTCTGAGATGAGGAGACCAGTTTGAAGTAGAGAGCATTCTTTAGTCACTACCGAGAAGTAATTGAGGTCACATTTTTCCTTTACATGTATTCTGGGGGATTAAAGAGCACAGCCTATTGTTTTATTATTTGGAGAAGCTTTTGGCTATAGGTCACAGGTCAGGAGCTGTTGATTAAACAGAGCTAAACGACTCAGAATACTCGAGAGACGGAAAAAAAAAGAGGATAAACTCCCCCGGCTTTTCATCTCTCTCCAGACTGTGCCAAATGTCTGCAATCAAAACAGTTTTCTCTGCTATAATGATGCAGGAGAGCGTTAACGAAGGCGCTCTTCGAGCCGCGCTCCAATCTGCATCAGAGAAAGTCGGACTAATGACTTGTGTTAAGGAGCAATTAGTGAGTGAAGTGACGGCACGCGAGTTAAGAGGAGGTTACGGACAGGTGTGCGCGCGCGCGTGAGTCAGAGTGAGTACGAGAGACCCCTCCTTGCCCCCTCGTGCGCGCGCGCGGACACCCCTGTCCCATCTCCCCCATATACACACACGCACACTCCTGATTTCGGGAGTCTCGCTCCCCCGTTCCCACTCCCAAAACGCGGGTGACAGAGGGCAAATCTCCTCGTTATCATACCAAAAGAGTTAAGCCCTTGCTCAAAAAAAAAACGACTCATGCGACCAACTTCACACAACAACGGCCAGGCGTTCATGAGAACAAATGCAATGACAATGGCATGGCCACTCCGCTTTTCTCCCGCGCCTTTAGCAAATGCAAATAACAGCTCACCGAGATGGGATTTTCGCAGCTCTCACTAATTCCACCATTGTTCAGCTCGCGTGCAGGCGGCGAGATTGACACGCAGGTCACGTGAGGGTCCACGGCTAATTCTTTTTTATTTGGGAAAAAAGAGGAGGGGAGGAGGGGAGGAGGGGAGGAGGGGAGGGGGGGGGGTTAGAATAGATTTGCAATTGTCTAAAGGGTATGACAGAATGGAAAACCTTTAAGAACACCACAGTCTGTTAGGTGCAGTGCTGAGCATCTCACTGAAGGATCTTTTTGACGTCATCTAATCCTCGTGAATGTAAGTCAGTTGGACTGTAAAGTTAAAAAAAGAAGAACAAAAAAAAGTTATATCCGATGGACGCATCACTCACTGACAAGACTCACAGAAGTGACCCATCTCCAAATTCTTTATACTCTAAGGAAAAAACCTACTAAACTTAAAGGAATACTATAGGTATATCATACTAATATACTAAACTAATCACGGTCCATTTACGCACCTTAAATCACTTTAAAGGTACACAATTAAAGGTACGATCCATATTAAAAGTACAAAATATGTACCCTCGAGAGTGCCACACCAGCGACAAGTAAAATGGTACATAATTTGTACCTTTAACATGGATTGTACCTTTAATAGTGTACCTTTAAAGTGATTTAAGGCGCGTGATTAGTTTTTCCACTGCAGATTTCTAAGTAAAGGTGTGCACTTGAGGATACCACACCAGCGACAAGGTACAGTTTAGTACCCTTTTTTATTTATAGAGAAGAGCAATGGGCGATTAAGTCGAGCTCAAAATTCACATCAGGAATATAAAGAAACACTGCAAGAGTGATGAGAAGTCTGTGGTGAATTTTATACGAATGAAGGCATGGAAAAAGCCAGGATTCAATCCATCGCCATATAACTTTTATACAAGTTAACTCGTACGAAATAGCTATTAGGAATGTGTATTTGGTGAGACTATTATGGAACTATACACACAGAGGAATTAAAAAAAAACCTTCCTTGTCTATAACGTGATGCTGGCAGATGGATTTTCTCCTCTTTGTCCTTCTGTCCCGCGGATGGAAGAGTGCAGAAAGAGGGGCTGAGAGGAACAAAATCTCTTAAATACCCGTGACGAACCTGATCGCTCCCTAAACGCATTTTAATACCAAGCACACCACCCCCTCCCAAAAGCTCTGGCCAATTCATCGACCATCTTGGTTTGGTGAAAAGAGTTATATCAGTGATCGTGGCAGACACAAAGGAGCGCATGCGGAGCTGCTTCATTATGGTCCACTTAGGCGCGGCTGTGTGTGTGAAAGCGCTGCTGGATGTCTAATGCCTCCAATGGGAAACCCTGCCTTGGCATTATATCCTTGGCGTTAACGAGGCCTTCATATGCCTTTGATATAATCTGACTATAGAGATCTTTTCTAAATCTCGTGGGCGCTTGGTCTAAATCCTATTGGTAACGGGGTTTTTGTTCACCTGGCATAGCAGGCGAATGTGTAAGAGAAGGAGGAGGCGCGCAGCCAGTTGCATGCACCATGCATGCTAAACGAGCACAAGTACAGAGACATCGGTGCCGAATTACGATTCAGCTCACACGACATCTCGTGAGCTAAGAATGTATAGGAAATCATCATTGGATCTCGTGGATTATCTAGGTTTGATCAACAAAACACTGTACAACTTTCAACCGATGCGCATTCTTGCACGTGGAGAAACCTAAAACATATAGTTGAGCATTAAAACAGTTTTGTAAAACGCCTTCTCCAAGGAAAATGTGGTGAAGTGGGAGATCAGTGGACTTCGGACTGGAAGGTCATAAGTTCAAATCCCAGCACCACCAAGATGCCACTGCTGGGCCCTTCAGCAAGGCCCTTAACCCTCAACTACCCAGTTGTATAAGTGATACATATGTAAGTCCCTCTGGATAAGGGTGTCAGTTAGCAGTTCATATTTCTCTCTTATTCAGACCCGCACCTGAACTGACTGAAGCAGATATAGTAGATTGGACTCTATGGAGATCTGGAGAGAGAGAGAGAAAAAAAAGTATCCTATATAGTAAATCAAGCACTTTATGTTGTTGTGCCAACTCCTTCGCTTTAAGCATTCTCTAAAATAGGCTTAGGTGTCTTTTAAAAGTCCCTTTTTCTGTATTCAATGCGGGGATTGGTCACACTGGCTCTCATTTGCATGCGCGCGTCTATAAACGGGGCCGCCACTGCAGTTTTCGCGAGTTGCTTTTTAAAAGCGGGCGCAGTGGTGGAGCGCGCAGAGGAGAGCCACTTTATCCTCTCTGGGTTCAGGAACCTTATGTTAAGACAATAGGATTGAAAATCCAACTTGATTGTTTTTTGTTGTTGTTGTTGTTGTTGTTGTTGTTTGTTTTGTTTTTGGATTTTTTTGTGTGTGGTTTTGTCACATTTTAGTGGAGTGACAGATCAGTCACTATGGGAGGGAATGCATGCGGTCACCGGTGGATGTTCTTTTTCACCTTGCTGTCATTGCCTCTGCTGCCAGCGCGAGCAGCGGGAAGGACCATGAAATACGAAACGTACGAAGAGGACGCACCGGCCACCGTTATCGGAAACCTGGCCAAGGACATGTCCTTAGGTCCGTCCGTGGGCTCCAAGACTAATTTCAGGATGATGAAGCAGGTCAACGCATCTTTTGTTCGGCTCAGAGAAAGCGACGGGCAGCTGACTGTAGGCGAGAAGATTGACAGAGAGAGAATTTGCAAGCACTCTCCTCAGTGTGTGATTGCCTTCGATGTGGTGAGTTTCTCTAAAGACCAATTTAAATTGATACACGTCGAAGTCGAGGTGAAGGACATTAATGACAACGCGCCCGAGTTTCCCAGGAAGGAGTCTACGCTGGAAATTTCAGAAAACACAGCACCCGGTACCAGAATACCCTTAGATGTGGCTGTAGATGAAGACGTGGGTACGAACTATATTCAGAGCTACCAGATCTCAGTGAATAGCCACTTTACTATTGACGTGCTGAGCAGGGCGGATGGGGTTAAATATGCGGAGCTGGTGCTAATGAAAGAGCTGGACAGGGAGACACAGGCGTCCTATGCGCTGGAGCTCGTGGCGACGGACGGCGGAAATCCGCCCAGGTCCGGCATCACTAAGATCAACGTCAAGGTGAAGGACTACAATGACAACAGTCCCATTTTCGAGCGCAACCACTTTTCAGTAGAAATACCAGAGGACGCGCCAGTGGGCTTTCTGCTTTTGGATCTCAATGCAGTCGATCCGGATGAAGGTTTGAACGGAGAAGTGGTGTACGGACTCGGGAACCAGGTGCCCTCGGAGATCAGGCAACTTTTCCGCGTAGACCGGAAAAGCGGGCGCATCACACTGGAGAGCCCGATGGATTACGAGAGCAAAACGACGTACGAGTTCGATGTCCAGGCGTCCGATCTGGGTCAGAGTCCGAGTCCGCCAGCCATCTGTAAAGTGGTCATACAGGTGCAGGACGTGAATGACAACGCGCCTGAGATCACCATTACGCCGATGACGTCCATGGCGGCGGGAGTTGCGCACGTAACCGAGGCGGCCGCTAAGGACACTTTCGTGGCTCTTATCAGTACTTCGGACCGGGACTCAGGAGTCAACGGCCAGGTGCACTGCACCCTCTACGGGCACGATCACTTCCGGCTCCAGCAGGCGTACGAGGACAGCTACATGATTGTCACCACGGCGCCGCTGGATAGGGAAAAAATAGCCGAGTATAACCTGACAGTGGTGGCCGAAGACCTCGGCTCTCCACCGTTCCGCACCATCACACAGTACACCGTTAGACTGACTGATGAAAACGACAACGCGCCCATATTCAGCAAAGCCACCTATGAAGTGTCGCTCGTAGAAAACAACGCACCGGGCGCATACATCACCACGGTCGTGGCGCGCGACTTGGATGCGGGACAAAACAGCAAAGTGAGCTATAAACTCGCGGAAACGTACGTGATGGGCGCTCCGGTGTCAACATTTGTCTCCCTAGATCCCGCCACTGGCTCTCTTTACGCGCTGAGAAGTTTCAATTACGAAGTTCTCAAGCAGCTCGAGCTGCGCGTCCATGCGAGTGACGGTGGCGCGCCTCAGCTGCACGGCACCGCCACCATCAACCTCAAAATAGTCGATCAGAACGACAACGCTCCCGTCATCGTACATCCCGTGCTCAGTAACGGCTCTGTGGACGTCCTCTTACCTAAAGAAGCCCCATCGGGCTACGTTATCATGCAAATAAAGGCGCGAGACGCCGACGAAGGCATTAACGCCGAGCTGTCCTACCAAATGACCTCGTCCGAAGCCGGCGCGCTTTCTATCAATAAAGTGAGCGGGGAGATCTACGTGAACCGTGAAGGTGCCTACGACGTGGGCGAGACGTTTAAAGCCACGGTAACAGTGAGCGACCACGGAAGACCTTCTCTCACTTCTACAGCCACCATCCGCTTCACGGTCGTCGCCGGGGCTCCCAAAGGTGACCGCAACCTGTTCAGAAACACTGGCAGTGATGATGAAGTTCATGAGTTGGATCTGTCAGTGGTTATCATCGTGGTTCTGGCAGGAAGCTGCACGCTGTTGCTTTTAGCCATCATTTTAATAGCGACCACCTGCAATAAGCGCAAACTAGACAAGCGGCACAATGGATTCGGGGATGAAAAGGAAGACGATGTGAATCTGGATGTAGAGAAAAATAACAGTGACCCACTGATTCCAGTTCACAGTGAAAACGTGTTTGATGGACAGACCTACTCAAATAAACCGGCTTTCACCGGATCCGTTCAAGTGGGTAATGATGAGTGCTGCAGCTCTGAAGACGGAATCGACACCGCGTATGGGGCAGAAGACAAAAGCCATGGACCAAAATTAGACGTAAGCCTCTCTCTCTCTCTCTCTCTCTCTGTCTGTCTGTCTCTCTCTCTCTTATAACCTTGTTTTCTGATGCTGGAGTGCAGCACAGTTGGATGATGATTATTATTATTATTATTTATTTATTTATTTATTTATTTATTTTTTTGCCTTAACTCAACTGTTGAGCTGAATCATGTTTGAACAGAGAAATCACTAACTGTGCTGGACTCTGAGTTATGCACCTCTTACTTGATGTTTTTTTGTGTTTATTTATTTATTTGTTTATTTATTTGTTTGTTTATTTTGTTCAAACAGGGATATTTAACGCTTCCTGGTTATGGAAAAGAGGCTGTAAGGCCGATTACAATATGGAAGGGCAACTCCTATACAACTATTTCAGCACGAGATCCTCAGTTCAGTGGGAAGGACAGTGGCAAAGGAGACAGTGACTTCAACGACAGCGATTCGGACATAAGCGGAGATGGCCTGAAAAAGGACGGACACCCAAACAGCGCCCAAGATGGTAAACTCAATGAGCGTATTATTTTGTTTTAATAAAACCAGTCCTCAATGATCTCCATCCATATCCATATCTATATTTTTCACACCTGACACACCTGAGCCAGGTAAGCCACCTTCACCTGTCTTAGATTTGTGTTAGAGTGGAATACAAATATGGATGGATGAGATATCCCATGGACTGAATTGAAAACGTCTGGGCTAAACAGATATTTATTGTGGCTAAAATAAAAAAATAATTGCTAATTGTTTGTTTGTTTGTGTTTTATTCCAGCTCTGTGGGCATGCACGAGCGAGTGCAGGATCCTCGGCCACTCAGACCGATGCTGGAGTCCAAACGCCACCCGGATGAACAGCAACTCCAGACAGCATCTGTCCACATTCGCTAAGACAGGCTCACTTCCAAGGGATACTCTCAGAAGGGACAACTATTACCAGGCAAACATCCCCAAAACAGTGGGCTTGCAGAGTGTTTATGAAAGAGTGCTACACCAAGAATATGTCATCGTTCCCCCACCTCAGCCGAGTATCCAAGATATCAACGACGTCACGATTCCAGTGTATTCTCCCACAACAGCACGCTGTTCCAAAAACGAAGATTAAGGGGTCCATGATAAGATGTCTCTCTAAAATTAAATCTATATGGCCGGATGAAAATGTACAAGTATAAATATTTGTCTATTTAAAAACAAAACATTTTCAATCAGTGTTGGTCTTAATTTTCTGACAGTTTTGAACAATCACCTGATCTTGTTGGAAATCTTGTGTATATAATGCAAGTTTGTAAATACAGAGTTTATTTTTTATATTATTGATAAGTAAAACAAAGGTTATTTGAGATTATATACTTTATAATAAAAGCATGTCCTTTATTTAACAAAAAAATAAAGACCCTTTTCAAGGTCGGAAACCCTATCAAGTTGATAAATGCGCAGACATTGAATGTGAGATGTAACTTTTTGATTTATTTCTCTCACTGTGTTATAAAAATAAACATTGAAAATCGATATTCTTGCGTCCCTTTCAGGCTCACTGAAATGAAATCTTTTTTTTTTTTTTTTTTTTTTTTTAAATGATAAGTATGTTCAGGGACAGTGGATGGCGCTGTTTGCACAATTTGAGAGTAAGAGCATGTTGGTGCTGGAAGCAGGGGCTGAAATAATCCTAACAGCACATACACCATTCTATTTCCACTAATGTAAATGACACCATGCACCAAGGTAAGGTCAGTAAGGTTTCACTAAGGTACAAAATAAAGCTCCCAATTAGAACGAAAAAGTTTTTCATCCTGATGCCACAGGAAAAGCATTTAAAGTTGCACAAAGAACCTATTACTCTCAAGTTCTTTAGAGAACCATCTATTTATTGGTGCTTTAACAACCATTTTCATTGTACAGGGTTCTTGAGTTGAGTTATATGCTTCTTTGGAGATTAAAGATGTTCTTAATGTTTCATTATAGCTTCTTCACAGCAGTGCCCCAAGGAACCATGTCATCATAAGTTCTCTAAAAAAAAAAAACTAAAAAAAACCCTTAGTTAGTGCTTTAAGGAACCACGGTAAGGTTCTTAAGAGTGATTCCAGGAGTGATTTTCCAGTCCCATGAGGAACTTCATAAGGTTTTCTTTAACCCGTTAAGGGATGATACCTTGGAGAACCAATACACTGCTCTGAAGAACATGTAATGAAACATTAAGAACTTCTTTAACCTTCAGAGAACCATAGCTCAACTCAAGAACCCTATATAATGGAAAATGGGTCTTGACAAGTAGAAGGTTCTTTGCATAAACTATGGTGCTGTAAAGAACCATTGTAGAACCTTTATTCTCTCTCTCTCTCTCTCTCTCTCTCTCTCTCTCTCTCTCTCTCTCTCTCTCTCTCTCTCTCTCTCTCATTGATTGAACAAGTGAATCAATATTTGCTTCATTCACTCACACCAGCATTAAACTTGTGATAGCCGCGGATGTATTAACGTTTTGAGTGATGAGACGTTAAATGTTTTTGGTGCCTTGTTTGACCTTGGACATCTGTGCATGCTTGAAAGGCATATCAGTCAAATTGTGAAACGTTGACCTTCATTTGCATCTACTTAAACATAAGGAAATCTACCAGATTTTTATTACCACAACCACTGGAGATGGCTACATGGGAATAACAGCTCAGTTTGTGCATGCACAGCAAATAACCCAGCTTTGTATTCACACATGACACAGCGTTTACACGTCCTACTAGACATTCTACACTGAGATAATTCAGCACTGTATGAGTTCATGTTAATTAAGTACGGCTTTATTCCTGTGTAGGTTTTAAATGTAGCTTATCAGTTTAAGGAGTATCTTGTTCCACTTATGCACTCAAACATGACATGGAGCATTTGTATCTCATGTAGTCCATTAGCTAACAAAAGCACATGTGCATTAATTGATATTCTGCACTCACCAAAAAAAAAAAAAAAAAAAAGAGAAAGGTTTTCTCGAGGATTTTCTGAAGGTGTTTTTTTTTTCAGATTGTTTCATCAGTGCAAACATTAAAAGTGCCTCCACTAATGTAACACAAGAACCCTTAAAGCTTCCTAGTGGAAACTTTTTCTTTTGACACTTTTTAGAGAACTATTTACTGTGTAAGCACTTCCAACACAAAACTGAATTATAGGCCTAATCTATAGTATTTCTATAAATTCAACTAGACACAAATGATCAACGTAAGGATTTACTTTCACACCGATGATCACCATTAAACAACAAAAAAACCTTCGTTTTTTTTTTTTTTTTTTTTTACACTGCTTTCAAACATGCCATTGGACTTCCCAAGCACCCGTAATCTTACACCCTCCCGTCACGAGCCCCATGCCTAACTTTTCCCCTCTATTTGCTAAAACCGAACAAGTGAACACTGTGACAGAAGTCTACAACCAGCCATGGAGGAGACCTCTGAGAAAATCCCTATTGCTTTGGCCGGACCTGAGGATTTACAACAGTTCATGCCACCTGTAAGTCATTTACATGCAATAATCCCTTTATATTAATACAGAAAACATTAAAATAGCACATTTTACAGTTTGTTTGTGTGAACATCTCATTAGAAGTGGTTTGGTAAATGTATAAACATCTTTGAAAAAGAAATCTCATTTTAGTTAAAGCCTTTATGCCTTACAAATGAGTTTCTGGGTCAAGTGCCAGGGTTGCTTCACTGCTCATCCACAGGCGCGTTCATGATAGTAATTCATGTGCAGTTAATTTTTAGGTCTACTATTTGACATATCAATGACTAAAACGCCTGAGGAGCTTTATAAATGTTGTATGGTATTGCAGGCGTACGCCACTGTCGCCGTGAAGCCCTCGAGCTCCGTGCGCGCGCTCAAGATCGCCGTGGGCGCGCTGAGTATCGGGGCAGTGCTCTTGCTGCTCGGAGCCGTGGGTGCCTTTTACTTCTGGAATGACAATGACAAGCACGTAAGGCAGTGGATTCATTTTCTCATCTCATGCCTCCACCGCCTTCTTCCTCTTCTTCTTCTTCTTCTTCTTCTTCTTCTTCTTCGTCTTTTATAAACTACCAGGTCTAATATATGAATGATTTGCTGTTTGAGGGTATATCAGTGGAAGGTGGTCTAGTTGAAGCCCAAGGACCGAGAGGTGGAGAATACATGCTGTAGTGTTTACCCTTAGCTTAAAGGCTTTCCTCAAGGCTTCGAATAGAAAAAGATCACTAAATAACATTCACACCAATAAATTTACTGTTAAATATACTTACACACTCTTAGTGCTTTTGCATCAACTTTTAGTGTCAAATAAGCTTGTAGTGTTGAATCAATTCAGTGTGTGTGTATATATATATATATATATATATATATATATATATATATATATATATATATATATATATATATATAGCTGATTGCTGATTTCTTCAAGTATTTTTGTATTAGAACTTTTCCAAAATTCATGCAAACAAGGCTTCAACAAGTTCTGAATTTAATGTAAAAATGAAAATTTCACTGTGTACGACTTTTACATAACAGTTTGTTGGATTGCCATTTATATGTATTTTACTGAAGAAAATATCATGCACTGTTATAAAAATATTTTTATGCCATTTTTTCTGCAATAAACATCTAAATAGGCTTATAAAAGAAACCGACAAATACGTTTCTGATTATGTTGTGGTTGTGCGTTTTACAAAGCTGTAAAACAAACATATTACTGCTGAGGTTTGACATTTTTAATTACTACAGTTTAAGAGTAGACATGCTATAGGTGTGTTTGATCCAAAAATCTACAAAATGATTGACATGGCCAAAATTGTAATTGCGATTAATTGTAAGTAATTAACGTCTACAGTCTTTACTTCACTCATATAGTGTTCATTTGTGTCAGTTTGAATATACATATACATACATGGTGCAAATTCAACACGGTGGGAGTCACATTTACCAATAGACCAATGTTCTTGTCATCCTGCTCTGCAATGGTGTGGATTTGCTATCTGGTAATATTTTAATAGGAGAATATTGATTTGGAGTTGCTTCATGGCTTGAAGATGGTGACCAGATAATAGCTTTATTTTTAGCAGGCTCCCATGTTGGATCCATGCCAATAAAAACTGGTGTGAGTCAGTGATCATTTAACTGGCAAGAAGTTTAGTTTAAGAAGCAACCATTTGTATTTCTTGCTGTACATCATATGGTTGGTGTGAAAGGACCCCTTTATGTGACTGCCCATATACGTTGCACATAAGCCATCCTGCCAAGGAGAAGGAAATGCGAACTAGGCTTCATTCTCAAAGTTGAGTTCTAAAAATATAGCTTCACATTTCAAACTTTGGTCAGGAATGTATGCAGTTTTAATTTCTTTGCTTAGCAGAGTTACGAACACGCAAGCCTAAAGTTTGGTAGCTGTACTAATATATACGTAACATTTTAATCAATCAAATGAATGGAGGAGTGAAACACTGTAGCTGTTAATCACTGCCAGTGCTCATTATTTACTCATCAACCTCTGTTTGTCTTGTCTTATTTGACTTTTCCAAATGTAGAAAACAATCAGTCATGTGAAAAAATAAGTACACCCCATGGAAACTGTTGGCTTTTTTTTTTTTTTAAACATGTTTGGCCAAGCAAATATTTGAAACAGTGCCTATTAATAAAGTTGATATACTTGAACAAAACCACAAGGAAATTAGCTTTTTCAATCATTTATCCAAAAGAAATAGCAATAGATGTGAGATTCTTCTGTGGAAAAAGTAAGTACACCCTTGGCCTCAGAAGGTAATATTGCTCCCTTTAGCAGAAATTATTTCTTTTGGGCGTTTTGCATAATTGTCCAACAGGCTTGCTGGAATTTTCGACCACTCTTCCATGCAATATTCTTTCAGTTGCAAGATGTTTCAGGGCTTTCTTGTATGTACTGTCTGTTTCAAATTCCCTCACAACATTTCAATGGGATTCAAATCCGGGATTTGGCTAGGCCATTCCATAACCCTCCATTTCTTCTTTTTGAGTCATTCCTTGGTGGGTTTGCTAGTGTGCTTAGGATTATTATCCTGGTGAAAGGTCCGCTTTCAGTTCAACTTCAACTTTCGGAGAGATGGCCTCACATTATCTTCAAGCGCTCTTTGATATGATACAGAATTCATAGTTGAATCAATGAATGCAAGCTGTCCAGTCCCTGAGGCAGCGAAGCAACCCCAAACCATAACATTTCCACCACCGTGCTTCACAGTTGGTATGAGGTGCTTCTCCTGAAAAGCTATAACTTATATCCAAGTCTTTTTCCTGGTACACCTCCCATGCAGGTCAAATTTGTGCGATCTCCTTCTGATTGTAGAAGCATGCACTTTGACACCAACAGTTGCAAGACTTACTAGCAGATTCTGTGATTAAATTTTTTGGGGTTGAATTTGCTGGGACGGCCAGTCCCGAACAAATTGGCAGTCATTTGAAATCTGTACCATTTGTAGATGATTTTCCTTACAGTGGAATGATGTATTTCAAATAATTTGGAGATCTTTTTAAATCCCTTGCCAGACTCATAGGCATCCATAACCTTTTTTCTGAAGGCCTTACAGAACTCTTTAGATCTTGGCATGATGACACCACACACCTCAATATAACAAAGGGAACACCAGTCACTAGACATGAGAGGGGTATAAATAAGAGTATAATAAGAATTATATATATATATATAGTTTAATTGAATAAAATGTATTTTAATGAGTATATTTCAAGGTAAGGTGTAGTTAGTGGTCCAGGACAGGCAAAATCCATTGTTTTCTAAGTGCTGTATATATGGTTTATTAATGTTTTAGTTGCACATACGTTGTGAAGAAACACTTTTCACCTGTGTTTAAACTGTCTTTTACCTTCACTATATATAACTAATTTGCCTCTTACAGGTGGTCAATGTCCACTATAGCATGAGCATCGACGGTAAAGTGGAGGAGGGCTCCATGGAGATTGACACAGTGAACAACTTAGAGAGGTTCACAACAGGCAGCAAAAACGATGAAGCAGTTGAAGTCCATGATTTTCAAATCGTAAGTTTTCAGCAATACTTTGATCTTTTTTAAATACACACAAGCACAATTGAAACTCTATGTAGCACCTTTAGATATAAATGAGTACTATTAAATACAGAGACAAAATTACTTTTCAATAATGCTGATAATCACACTGAGAACATTTATCCCCACAGTGAATCATGGTGGTGGTAGAATCACCTTGGCCTGTTACTCTTAGTAACACTCTGAGTTACTCTTGGCCTGTTGCTTCTCTGCCGAAATCATGCCTTACCTAGTCATTGACTTTTGGTGGACAACCTCCTCTATGTAGAGTCATGGTTTCACCTTATTCTTTCCATTTTTAAATAATTGATTAAATAATGCTCCAAAATATATTTAAAATTTAGGATGGTACATCCAGAACTTTGTCTCAGATTTGTTTTGATAGCTGCTTGGTCTTCATTATGCCCCACTTCAATACTATGGGCTATTTTATGTAGGCTCATGATGTATAATCCCAATTACATTGATTTCAGTTCTAGGTTGTAGCACTGCAAAATGTGCAGCAATTGTTGACTTCTTTATTCATATAAAATCCACCAAAAACTCACCCACTGTAAAGATCCATATGTATTCTTTGTGAGATTGGGTTGGAATAAAAACATTTGGTCGGAGTGCATGATGTTTCCTTAGTTGCCATCAATTGTGTCTTTTATACTCAGGGAATTACTGGAATCCGTTTTGCTGGAGGAGAGAAGTGTTACATCAAGACTGAGGTCAAAGGTCACCTTCCAGACCTGGAATCTCTGAACAAGGGGTCCCTGACATTTGACCTGGTATGTTGAGCAACCACAACTACAGTTTTATCATTGACTGGCAAATATCTGCTTTTGCATCTAATTTCCAAAGAATTGATTTTTCTTTTTTAAACCCGCCATAGTTTTACATCTTTCTTTGACAGCAGAATTGTAACCACTTCAACATCCCAGGCCTTATGCAGTTGCAATAAAAATGATTCAACCCCCATTGCAAATCAGGTCTATTGTCAAAATTTACAGACTTTCAGCTGTTTGCAATGAACACATCAAACAAAAGCAATTGAAATACTTCAACACAACGAATGCTTCAAGTGCTTTCCCCAAATCATTAACAATCAAGTTGCATTTTCAGTTGAATTTGTAAGAAACCACTTGAAGCATTCGTTGTGTTGAACTATTTCAATTGCTTTTGTGTGATTTGTTCATTGCAAACAGCTGAAAGTCTGTAAATTTATTTTACAATAAACCTGATTTGCAATGGGGAATCATTTTGATTGCAACTGTAGATAATAACCATGATTGAATGCATGCCTTAAACATTTGTGGATAGGAGATAAATAATATTTACCACCAAAAGAATCGACTGAACCCACAAAAGGTTTGGATTTCTGTTGCGCCTTGTTCCATATGTTATTTTTCTTTGAGTGAAAAAGACAAAAAATTGAAGTGATTGAGTACGCACATGGTTATCGCTTTTGGCAGAGTCCACCACAGGATCGGCAGTTAGTGATTCTGCCCGAGGCGCTTCCATCCAGTTTTTCAAACACAAAAAAGTCCACAGCTCGGGAGACCCCTTAAAAGCTGCTCACGGCTCAATTTTTCGGGAGTGCTGCCAAGACTAGGCTCCAAATTAGAGCGCCAATGCCCCCTCACCTCACAGCTGCAGCATTCATTTTGCATCGTTTAAGACGATACTCTCGAAACAGCCGTGACTGTGAAGTTGCTGCGTTCTTTTTCAAGCACTCATCCATCTTTAAATGATTTAATGCAAATGGCCACTTGAATATTCATGCGGCGTATGTGTTTTACAACGTGCTTGCTGGGCTGCACTGATAAGGGTGGTCCTGTCAAAAGCGTTGCTTTGCAGCATCTTAGAGCTTTATGTGTGCGGCTGGGAGGAAAGTATGAAATGGATGGGACACAGTCAATGAAATGAATGAGAGACGGTGTGCAACTGTGAGCTACTATTCGTGGTGCTAGGCACATCCATTTTAGTCCTTTGAAGACTGAAGTGAAGGAGCGTTACACAGCATGGAATCCGTGGTCAAATCTAAACAGTCTTACAAATCAGTGCTCACTCTACCAAGTAGGGATGCATTGATACCATGTTTTTTGATACCTGTCGATACTTACCCTGATACTGAAATGAGTAATCTACTCACGATTAATCAATCAGAGCCGACACGGAGCATGTTATTTAGCTCCGTTTGTTTCCGCTATTTAGATAATGGTCGTAAAAAGCACCACCATGTGTCCAAAGATATATGTTACTAGGCCCGTTGTTTATTTCGATAGTTAGGTCATTTTAAATGAAGTGCATTAGCTAGCTACATTAGTTATTTTGGACTGGGTAGGGTTGCAGTGAATGTTGTCTGTACAGCTGTAAGTAAAGTACACTGTAATGTCTCCATTGTATTGCCTTTATCTTCAATGACTTACAGTATGTGCGCAAGAACAATATGCTGGATAAGAGCTGTTCATTTTCACTGACTTAGGGTTTCTGTAGACATTTTTGAGGTTTCGAGTATTTCAGAAACTGTTGATCTCCTGGAATTTTAATACATAGCAGTCTGTAGAGTTTACAAAGAATGAGTGCGGTGAACAAAATTTTTTTTTCCAATGATCAGCAGTTCTGCTGTATGGAAATGTCATCTTGATGAGAGAGGATGATGAGGTGATGAGAAGAGAATGGATAGACAGGTTTGAGCTGACCGGAAGTCTGTAGTAGTTCAAATAGCCATTCTTTACATCCATGGTGAGCAGAAAAGAATCTCAGAACGCACAACACACTGAACGCTGAGGTGAAGGGGCTCAACAGCAGAAGACCTAATTGGGTTCCACTCCTGTCAGTCAAGAACAGGAATCTGAAGCTACAGCAGCTGAAGATAATAAAGTGGACAGGGAGAGTACTGTAGGAAGATGCTATAGTACACTAGGTATACGTCACAGTATTAAGTGGTATCAGATTTTGGTATTGTAGCATTTGAACAATTTGAGTAAAGAAGCATGCTATTGGACTGGACACCTCATAATAGTACTGGCATCAATGTGTCCCTAATGCAAAGCATGACAATTTAAGCCTGTCCTAAATGAGCGTAGCCTAACCTAATGCAGCTTTGGGCTCTTCTGTTGGAGCACGGATAGCAAGACACATTGAACAGCAAACCCAAACCTATAATTAAATCGCATGTATATTTGGATTCCCACAGGAGGATGAGGTCATGCCTGCCAAGTTCGTAGAAGACCCTCTAATCTGGGTCGCAGCTGATCAGCCCCTGAAAGACACCAGCTTCCTCAGTGCCAAGATTTTGGACCTCTGCGATGATGTGCCCATCTTCTGGCTGCGTCCTAGCTACCCAAACAGTAGAACTGCCTCTTATTGTGCTCCCTGTTTGTCTGTCCTTTTGTCAACATATTTCTCAGTTTTCTAGGTTACAAAGACAGCATTGAGAAAATATATAGCCCATAAAAAGGACATCCATTGATGTTAAACATTATTGCATATATTTATGCTTATATTTTATGGTACCGGTAGCAAGTGAAGGTTACTCTGACTGTTTTCAATTAATTGGTCTGGAAAGCAGCAGATCTGAGCAGTTTATCAAAACAGTGCCAGAAATACAGTTTTGCCTGTTAAAAGAGATTGCTTTGACTCATTTCAAGCAACTCTTAAGGGTGTTTTATGATGACATATCAGTACATCATAACTTTAATTATATATTTAGGCTTTCCTTGTAATGGTGAAGTGTCGTAAAATCACACGTCTGTTTCAGGGTATACAATAAACTGCAGCCAAGGTAAAAAAAAAAAAAAAGATTTAGGACACCAAATCACAGGAAGATCCATTTGCACTTTTGTACAAAATTGACCAGTAGAACACATTTGAGAACGCTGGACTGGAATTGAGAAACTACAGGCTCACAAAATTACAAGACAACCGTCCCATTAGTAGGCATCACGCTGCATAATTGACAACAGGCCGTTAATCATGTGAGGTTTCTGGTATATTGTGCTCTCATTTCACATAATGTAGAAAGATGATGACATTAAGCCATTGCAGTGGCAGGTCAAGTAGCAAATTATTTGGCTAAAGAACATGCTAGAACATTTCTAGGACTGTTACTATACTACAGAAAGGATAACATGTTAGAATGAGTGTACCCATATGATTTGTCTTGAAGCTGGCATTACTTTCTGTGCCATGTCGTAAACTGAGCAACAATTGGTATACAGTAACAGCAGTGTGGTATAATATTCCATCTCATAGTTGACCAGTATATCACACCCCTAATTAACATGACTCAAAGAAACAGCCAGGCTCAATGGTATAATCAGCATGTCATTTGTCCATCACAATATACTTAAAATTAAAGAACAAAAATGTGATCAACTGAATTGCTATTTTGCATGAATCATGTTCACTGCCCATTCCAGGAGAGCAGAAGAAACCAGTTCCAAGGGCCAGACGTCAGGCTCCGGGAGACGACGACCGCACTCCATTCAACCCTAACAACCCTTACCATGTGAGTGCCATTTGGCTAGAAAAGTTTTCCACATGACGGTTGTATTTACACAGATGAATCAGAGGGAGATGGAGTGAAAGAGAAATTCAGTACAACTGAATTAGTATGCAGAAGTCACATTGGATTTCAGAAAGCGACCCTTGCATGATTGACAGCTTTAATGTAACGGTAGCTGTACTGCCTGCAGCCATACTTAACATGGCAGTAATTTCAATAAAATGTGAATATCCATTTGGCAAAAATGTCCATCCCAATTGTAATCACTCTGACCCTTGAGGCCAGATCGCAGCGCAGCAATATTTCAGGACTGTCAATTCAGAGCGCGCCAGTCGATACTTGTCTACATCAATTGTGGACCACCGAACATGCTATGTTTTGCCTATTTTTGGGCCATAGTTGTTTTTCCCCTTTCTTCAGCAAGGGAAAACAACATCATGTTGAGGATAGTTCTGTTTTAGTTCGGTTTTTTTAAAAATAACTCTATATATATAAACCAAGATTATTTGGTGTCTTATTGTGTCACAGAATACACGTGCAACTGGACACTCCTACTGTTATAAAGTAGAGGGCAACATGCACAGACGTGAGAGCATGGGCAGATGTTAGGGTCACTGTAGGAGGCCATGCCTGTCACCCTGCATCTAATCTCACAGACCTCCTTTCTACAGACCCAGAATCCCTCTATTGACCCTCTCCTCCCCCTTCTGACTCTTCCACAAAAAAAAAAAAAAAAATCCCTCTCTTTAATCCATTTCCACAAAAGTGAAAAACCATCTGGAAATAAATAGCAGCTAATTCTTTACTAAAACTGTACATATAGACAGTCTTAGAAGTGCTGTTATTTTTTTTTATTTTATTATTATAACGAATATACACCTCAGCTTTTAGCATCCAGATGGTGCACAGCTGCATGATATTACTGTGTGTCGTCAGTATAAATGACATGACTTTGTACAGATTTTATCTTGTACACACTAACTTTCAAAGCTGCAATATTCTTTTACAGCTCTGATACACTTTGGGTGTGTTCACAATGTTTAACACATTTGAATCAAATCTTGCGTTGTTTCCCCCTTGGTGTGGGTTGTATAGGCAGATGAGTACACAGCCATTACGCTCCAAAATGTGCACACATTGGTGAACACCAAAATAAGCAGTCTGAGAGCATCTCAGAGAGGTAGTTTAACTATTCCAAGTGAACTGCAGTGAGAAAGAAAGCACTGGTGCCACACAAGTGTCCTGAGCTCAGGCTACCATCTGTATAGTTTCACATCTTTTATTGTTGATGAATTAATAAAAAATACTGATTAAGCATGAAGATAATTAAACAGGGGTGTTTATCCATGACTAATGTGTTTGGCCCAATTGCAGCGTCGTGAGGGTGAGGACAGCCCTATGACGTTTGACACCATGCTGGACCACACAGGTGTGTGCTGCTCCGAGTGTCGCCGTAGCTATACACACTGCACGCGAATCTGCGAGCCTCTGGGTGGACACCAATCATGGCCATACAACTACAGAGGCTGTAGGCAAGCGTGCCGTGTCATTATGCCATGCAACTGGTGGGTGGCTCGCATCATGGGCCTCGTCTAAAAGCTCCACAGAGGACGAACTCACAAAGAAAGCTAGTTTTCAACATAGAAGCCTCATCACAAGCATCACTTTATTATGATGGGGTCTAAAGTATTAGAATACAGGTTGTATTCAGTATGCGAGTCTGTTATTGAACCGTGCCACCATTGCTGGGGAACAATGTGAAGGACTTTTGGTTGGCTTCAAATAATATGAACAATGTACATTAAAGGATTAGTTATTGGGAAAGAATTCGAATGTATAGTTGTACTTAGTGAGCAGCCAAGATATTTTACTCTTTTTTTTCCCCTCCTTCTTCTTTCTTTTTTTTTGTGTGGCACCATCAAGTTAATAAGTCATGAAAGTCATTCATGCCCACAATCAATGTGATGTGAACTAAAGTAAAGCATTCTTTTTCTTCTGATGTAAATATATGTAATAAGTTGCTTCAGAGCGCAGCAGACAAATCTTTGAATCGCAAAAGTATAAACGCCTAAATATGAGATATTTAAGATTTAACACTTGCTAGATTTAAAACCATTTTGTTTCCTTGGATATTGCTTTTGATGCGACATAAAACGACTTCTGGCCTTTTTTTATGTTGACATCAGACAAATATTGCTGCTTTGAAAGTGCTGTTTCAATATAAAAGTGTAATAAAGATCTTTTTCTACATTAGAAATGAATTACGTTGTCTCTGCTTTAGCAATTGTTTCATTCATTGTTGAAGGCCAGAACTTGGGGGGAATTCACTAGAGGTTAATATACAAAGCAGGGGCTATTTATTGCTTAGTGCTTTCATGGTTTGTGATCATACCCATAATGCAAATGATTGGGTTCCTTTTGATGTCCGAATAGAGAAGCTTAATAAGACGAGGGAGAAAATGACTTAAGAATTTACACTAGAGCCATAAAACGTTGCTGTTTGATTAGCTTCAGAGATGAATCGTGTGACGTGAATTTATCATTTAACCCAGTTACTGAAGAGGTTTAAGGGCTGTTTTACAAAACATAACTACATGGAACAGAGTTTTCTTTTTAGAGCTCTATTTTGTTCGACCAAATGCTCAAGGCAGCTGCTTCATGAACCAAACACTGTTTATGTCCTTCATGAAAGCTTTGCATTACATATTCCAAGTGTGACAGAAGACACACTTTCTATCAGTGCGAGACTTAATAAACCATTCTGATTAAAAAAAAAATTGAGGACTTCCATTTCCAGACCCAGAGAAAAATTTATTTACAATGTGTTTGAATAATATTAATTCAAGGAAACCACAACCCCTGAAATACATTGTAAAAATGGCCAATATGTATACCGATGCAAGGCTACTTGACAAGAGACGAGTGATACTTGAGCAGGTTGAATAATGTCAAAGACAAGATGTACCAGACAGCCAGTCTCCACATCACAGACTATTAAAAAAGGGTAAAGAAATCTTGCAGGTGTAGTAGACATCTAAAAACATCAGGAGGTGGTTCTGAGACACTGATGAACTTTCATCCTCGATCAATCTTCAATGTAGAGGGGGAATAATTATGAGCGATAAACAAGTGCTCACCACAACTGTTAGTCCCAGATTTATGCAATTAGGTCTGAAGGACAGGCCGAATGTGAACAGGACATAATGTGCACATAATGAAGGGAAGGCCAGTGCTGTGAGGTGGTTATGGACCTGTATGTCATGTTGAAATCATCATGCCAAGTTCCTTCAATATGGCTTCCATTCCATATCATCAGGGGGATTAACATCTACTTTCCGCTTGCCCACGTCTGTCCAGTTAGTACTGAGAACTGTGCCTCCTGATTCCATCTGTGTAAAGATTAAGGAGTGATTAAGCTCTCAGAAAACGACATTATAAAACAAAATCGCTATTTTGACAAGCACAGGAAGTGTATGCAGCGGAATATATGATGACGGTCACAAGAAACAAGACTCACAGTGTACTCTTTGGAAGACAAAACGTACGGATGTTTCATAAATAAAGTCAGAAAGAAAGAGTGATAAAATCAGAGCATAAAAATGAATTTTCTTTTCCCCCCCTAGAGCAAGCTAAGCAATATTTCCCCAGAGATTAAAAAAAAAAAAAAAATACTCATCATATTAATCTTAAATATTTTGGTCTGGAGGACCAAATGTCTCTCAGCTCGTCATTCCACATCTCACCAGTTAAAGAAAGAGGACAATATTTTTGAAGAATGAACTAGGTGCACAAAACAGCAATGGCTCAAAACAGTTAAATGAAATGTGTAACAGCTACAAGAATTTAAAATAACGTACTTTTATAAATGATTAAGCACTACACGAGTAAATATGGAAAAAAAAATAATCAGCAGTTAAAATGGGGGGGGGGGGCGGGGGGAATTCTGATACAACAATGGTACTGTTTGAAGTGACATGACCGGTAGTAACTGATCTACTCTAAGTGAGAGAAAATTTGTTTATTCCTTTCAGATATTACCTTTTACGAAAAAGTAGATCCTAAGTGGATTGTTAAATTACTTGGGTGTGTCTGTGTTTTATTTTTTATTATGAATAAAATAAGGTGACGCCTACATTTTATGAAAGTCTTCCCCTTACCAAGGCTGAGTGCATAGAGCAAGCAGATTGTGTCAGGTCTATTATTTTTATTTTTTATTCCTAGTTGCCCAGCAGACAAGTCGGCATCAGCAGCTCACTGAACCTATAACTAGAGTGTTTTCCTTCTCTTTTTCCTTTCCATCCAGAAACCAAATAAAGAAGAAGGAAAAAAAAAACACCTTCCTATAAACTTAACAAAAACAAGTTTAATTTGCATGCGGGTTAAACATTACTAGTTTTAGCATCCGGCATGTGGAAATTCTAAAAATAAATACTGTAGTATACGACTAACAGTGGCACAACACACCTTTGTGACTAGCAAAAATTAAGACACTAGTGAGATTCTTATAGTATATTTTACATGTGATACAATGACAGAACCCACAATTACTCAAAGTGCTAGATCAGGATTCCCTGTGAATTTCAGTACTCACTCATCTTCCTAACCAGTCTAACTAGCTGTTCAAACCTTCGGAGTTAAAACACGTTAGCTACTAATTTTTAGCCTTCTTAATTAGGTTTCTGGGCAACACAAACAAGCATTGGAGCTTTCAGTTGCTTGGTGGGCTAGTTAATGAATTTATGATTCGTCAATTCCTGAAAATAAACCTAAATCGTATGTTGGCAATCTTGAGAGATCTTGTATGACTTAAGCATGCTGTAGATTCGGGATAGTTTGTGATGTGTACCGAGACAGTGTTGTTCTAACGCCTTATACTTAATAATGTTTGAATGTTACTGCAAAACAATGAAAGGTTGCTTGTATTCCAAGCCAATACTTACAAAGGACTTGTTCATGGCCTTCTTGACCTCATCTGAGCCATCAGTGTAGATCTGCTGGAACAGCTTGTTCAGTGCTGCATCTCCTTCAAGCTTCTCAGTCTTCTCTTCCTCCTTAATATCACCCACCAACTTGTCCCAGTTGCGGGTATAGTGGGAGGATGATGGGTATTGGTCTGAAATGAGAACAGAATAACAGAGAAAAGCAGAAATTGAGAGCGGGGAATTGTCAGGCTGACTTTATTTCTGAGGAGGAGATATGTGCTTCTTGATACTGACTCGGAGAGGGAGAAAAGTGCTTCAAGTTTGGAAGGATGCTTTCGCCTTCCAGCTTCTCCCACCGGATGCCTTCTGTCTTCTTCATTTTTATCTCAACCTGAGGGAGGTAGAGCAAAAAACAGACAATGAGCCATTGTCAAATCCAGTCACCTTGACTTGTTGCCTAGGCATGTAAAATGATCGGGATACCAGTAAACCTTCACAGACACAATGGGCATTCTAATAGGAGCGCATTCCTCAGAAGCAGTGGAGCACAACAGAGCTGTGCACCACTAAATCGCCAATGAGCTTACAAAAGCAAGACGCATACTGAGTGGAAAACCATGTGTGCAGACATAATAGGGAATGTTTTCATGAAGGTTAGCTGGACATTTGGTGCAGACAGTTGCAAATCGGAAATGGGGATGCTAGAGTATGGTAGTTGTTTGGATTCATAAAATGCTTAAAGAAAAAAAAAAAAAAAAAGACAAACTTCTGATAAGCACTTATTTTATTCTAAGCAATTTCCCAGTTGAAATTGCTTGGTCAATATATTCTCCTATAACAGAGCTTCATTATCACCAAGCATCCTTTAAGACCAGGAACAGAAATATAAATGGGACTAAATTAAAATCGGTTCCAATGGTGCAGCTAGAGCATCAAAGTGTCTTAAATAGTGATTTAGGGGGAGGCAATCAAGCTGTAAATTAAAACCTCTGGCATGGTGAAACAGTCAAGTAAGAACGTGTGAAAGGATGAAGCAAAAAAAAAAAAAAAAAAAAAAAAAAAGAAAATGCACAAAACAAAGATGGATCCTCAGTGAAACAAAGAAATTGAAAAGGGGGGAGGGGTTGCCCTCTGAACAGCAGGTGAACATTTTTACACCTCTCCTGCTTTTTGCAGCTTTGAGCAGTTATCAGCACTGCCATAGATGGTGACTTGTGAAGACTGGCTCATTTTTTTTTTCCACCTTCACTCCTTCTTGGGGTATGCAACATTAATCTCCTTCCCATGTCTGCTGGGGCTGGGTGTAAAGGGAGGTGACAGGCACTGCACAACCGCTGAGAATCCTGACGGGCATCAGCGAAGCTGCCTGACAGTGCCATTAGGACCCTGAGGGGTGGCAGGAAAAAAATATAAAAAAAAAAAATCCCACCATGCTACCTAAAAACCGCCTGCCTGTCATCATCACAGCCATTAGAGCAACCGGCGGCCATCCCTGGCATGTCACATATCCTGAGTTTCTTAAACTCACACCACCCAAAATATCCAAAAGGAGGTTAGGGGGGGTACAAAGTGTCAATGTACAAGACACTGACATATATCTGTGGATTCTAAGACATCTCATTAAAAATAAATAAATAACCCAACAGAGACAGACCTGGAAATTAAAAGGGGGTGGATCTGATTATTTGTTTGCAAGGGAAATGATTCGCAAAAACAGCAGTGCTTCAGATCATGCCCTTTGCTTTTCCATTCCTTCCTCATCCATCCATTCTGTCCATTAAAGTGGTTGGTAATTGGTTCCTAGTCATCCTGGTATAGCAAGCAAGGTCAGACACCTCTCACTGATGACTAAGTTTTCACAAACAGTCTTCATGTAAAAACTGTAATGAATTTACTGGTTACACAATTGCACTATTTGACCATGTAACATTAGCACATTTGTATAAGGGATTTATTTATTAATAAAATCCCACTCTCTCGTGTCACCCAGATGAGGACGGGTTTCCTTTTGAGTCTGGTTCCTCTCAAGGTTTCTTCCTCATTGTGTCTCAGGGAGTTTTTCCTCACCGTCACCTCTGGCTCGCTCATTAGGGATAAATTCACACATTTTATATCTATATCCTGAATTGATATATTTCTGTAAAGCTGCTTTGGGACAATGTCCATTGTTAAAAGCGCTATACAAACAGAGCTGAAAATGGACTTTTGAGGGGTTAAGACAGTCAAGTAAGCGCAACTTATTTAAAGTATGTGAAGAAAACAGCACCGAGGGGGAAGAAACACACTTGCATAAAAACACATGAAAAAATGTCATGCACTAAGAGAATGCTTGCATTAACAAGATTAAGTACAAAAGTCCAACTTTTGACATTCTAATTCACCTCCTACTTGAGATGCCTTAGGCACGCTGTTTTTCACAGAGGAAAAAAAAATCCTATTTGCCAACTCAGAATTCCATGTTGACATTTCATTTGAGATCATGTTCGACTGAAAGTGAAAACCGACCCCAAGGCGCTTTATTAAAAATAAAAAAATAAAAAAGCTTTTGCTTCAAGAGCCTAGGGCTTCCATCCATTTTCAAGTTCCCGAGCCCTAGAGAACCACTGACTTAGATCAAGGACTAATTACACAGCTGATACACACAATGCAAATAATTTACTGTTCACTGCCAACAAAATCTTGATTGGTAGCAAAGTCAGGCACACTGAAGCAGATACCCAGCGATTTATATTTATTGCTTCTGGGATATTCAAGAGCATGAGAATAATATATTCCTATAAATTCCTTCGATAAAAACATTTTACACTTACATTATAGATCATTTCCATGTACTGCTCTAAACATTTATTGTATATATGCTAATCAGGCCGGTTTGCTGAAACAAAAAGGTTTCCTGAGTCAAGCTAATTAATTTGTGGACACCGCATCATTAAGCAAACAGACTTGTAAAAATAATGATGTGTGGGTCAGTCATTAGAGGTCTGACAACTGCGCGAGTCTGCAGCTGAGTCAGTCAGTTTGGTCTGCAGGCTCTGGTGGTGCACTGAAATCTACACAAGTGCAAACCTATGGAAGAAAAAAAAAAAAAAAAAACTATAGAAAATTTCAAGGTCACAAGTCACAAACTGCATTTTGAATATAGAGAGTCCTGCACTTTTAAAGACTAGAGATTGCTTGCTGTTCATGTTTTAAGTGTTCAAATAAAAACACTGAACACAATACAGGATCTGAAAAAGCAACCGTGTGGCAAAAAATCTAGAGCAGTTGAACAGCTTTGGTGAAACTGCATTACAATGAAGGACGAAAGAAGGTTTGGATTCACAGCATGTGCCATGTTTGATGATAGTGGGTTAGTGCTGAGCAATGCACCATGCCAGCATGTTTGCTAAAACCAGGTGCTCCAGAGGGGCCAGGCAGACCCATGGACAAGTGGGGCTTTGTGAAGGTTCAGGTCCAGCGTCCACGAGTGGTGTGTGTGTGTGTGTGTGTGTGTGTGTGTGTGTGTGTGTGTGTGTGTGAGAGAGAGAGAGAGAGACAGAGAGTGAGTGAGTGTGTGTGAGAGTGAGGTTTGCACCTCCCTCTGCTCTTCATCCCATTTAAACAGGGCCCTTGTTACACTAGCCTATACAGGCATCCGTGGTATGCACTGCTTTCCACCGTTGCCATGGCACAAGGTTCAGGGTGGAAATGAGGTGAATCTGATGGGGCATTTCTCAGAGACACATATTTAACAAGCGTGTGTGTGTGTGCACTCTCACCAAAACAATCATTTACTTGCCATTTACCAGTCTTTGCAATGTGTTTGTTCTACAGAGGCTAGAAATTCAAAGGCTAGTCAACAACAATGGCTGCTTGTTTGATACCAAGTCCAAAACAAGGAAAATAAATATCCATCAAGCTTTCGGTCGCTAATTTAGTTTCTAAAAAGAAAAAAAAAAAAAGTAGTACAAACTCTATATACACATTTTTGCAATGTCTTTTTTTTTTTTGGACCGCAAGTGTGCACCTGGAAAAGCACATTATCCACGTTACTGTCCATTTTTAGAAGCAAGCATCCTTCAAGTGTTATTTTGGCTTCTCCTAAAATATAGGATAGAATATAGGAGCGTCTATCTGCATGCCAAGTGTCTATTTCACAGCGAGCGTTTGCATTTCTTGTTCAAGGTTAGTGCACAGAGTGCAAGGAGATGTGCACCTACACGGAAGTTTTGAGCCTGACCACACTGAAAAACCTTTTAACGTAATCGTTCGTCATAAATCAAGCTAAAAATCTATTAAAACTGGTTTACACAGGCAACAACGCACACACACACACACGTGCCTGACATTTATAAGTGAAATCTGTTACATTACCCATCAATAATGTGTTTCTACTGACAAGAGGCATATTATAGAATAAATAAGATACAGCAGTGGACAAATCCTAAATTTATTAGCTAGCCCACCAGGCAAAAAGGCTGAAATGCACTGCCTAATCCCATGTTTTGGTTGTCCACACACAGGCTAGGCTAAAAAGTGGTAGCGCACAATGTAATTAAATATAATGAGTAGGTTCGCTGGTTTAGTGAATTAATAGAGACTAAAGGAAAGCCACTTGTCATTTCCAACCCCTGATTAGGAAACCAAAAGAAAAACAATTGACGTCAAATCAACATGGCAAAGTCAGTAAGCTACTGGCAAGTGCAGGATATTACCATTACTGAAGATATTAAGTAAGTTTGGCTAGCATTGTCATGTAGTACACTGGAGAGTTATAGAACAGCTTTGTGCTGGATTTTGCTAGGTTTTGTCAGTGCTTCAATGCTCTTGATTCAGACGAGATCGTTTGTCACCCATGCGATGATTCTACCACAGAGGTGTAACGATTACGGATCTTATCGTTTGCGATATATTGGTAGAACTTCTCCCCACAATAAGAATTAGTGTTCCCGCGATAATAAAGATAAAGCCTAGTGAATGAGGTATCTCTGTGTGCGACGGTCTGCAACCCATTCGCAGCTCACGTGAAGAGCGAAAACAATTACGGCAGAAGGCGGACGTGAATGAGGAGGAGCTCATCGCTAAACGAGGAGCTGCTGCACCTCTACAATCTGGAACTGGTTCGGTTACAGAAAATTTTTAAAATCACAGCTATCACAGTGGTGAACGGTACTATATTTATATCGTCACTGACATCGTTATCGAAATAAACACCAGGAAATTTTGTGATATAGTCCATATCGCCCACCAATAGTAACAATACATTATGACACGATGCATCACAATGCGAAAATGTGATGATTTGCATTGTGCTAACTTCTGATCTCCACATTCAATTAATTATATCTCATGCGGTGTCGCTGTTTGAACACCGGAGGTTCTAATCTGTGCAGCCCACAGAGTTAAAATTTGCAGTGAGCATGCTGGTCACTTCATCACATTCTTTTGTGGAGAGCCTGCGCCGTTACTGGGAATCATTTGCACTCGTGAAGTGACAGATGGCCTGATAGCTCTGGATTGCAGCGACCAACACGCAAGTATACGTTATACGGATACATGACCATGTTAGTATGGTTAAAAAGAGCTCTTCTATAGCTTTTAAACTTTTAACCCTGGGGACAAACACTGCAGAGGAATATAGAAATGTAATTATGTATTTTAAAGATATGGTGAACCTGTAATACATTTCGTTAAAAAAAAAAAAAAATAATAGTAATAAATATGAAAATAAAGAAGTCTTTTCAATCATCATTTTTCATCATTTAAATTTCATTAAAATTTTCTGGGAATCGTACCGTGAATTGAGACAAACTGTATCCTGAATCGAATCGTGACTGGAGCATATAGATCACACCGATTCTACCGTCAACCAGATCGCACCTCGGCCGACGTGTGTATCGCAGCAGTCTTTGGGATTCGGAAGTATGGACTATAGTTACAGCATCCAGATGCTTCACACCACTAAAATGTACATTTTAAATGCATTAAAATGGAAAATGTCTATTTTGAGAACATCAATGGGATGTAGGTCAGTTTCTTTTTATGGTCGGTAAATTAATTAATTAATTAATTAATTATTGGATCAATCGGAGTTCAAATAATCCAGCAAAGAAAAATTATTAGCCTGTCACAAATGAACATTAAATATGATCTTTTATGTACATTATATTTATCGTTACATGATATCGTATTTGAAACATTTGATGTTTTACCCAATATACAACCAAACACTCAGGCTACTGAGCACTCAGGGCAAATGACATTGCACATGCACAGCTTTAGGAGACTCCAAGCTCTCTGCGTGCTCAGGAGTGATATTACACAGGAGCTGTCCATAATATGGATACTACAAGGAAAATACTGCAGCAATCCCCTACTCATCTGATTCTACAAAACAAATCAATAAAAAAAAGTTCTTACACAATGTTCTCTCATTTAACTGCGGTACACGGGTATGAAAGAGAGACTCTGGAGGACAGCTTTACAAATCTCTGTCTGCCATCAGCTACAGACCTCCCAAATTAGTTGTGAGAAATCCTACTCATCAGCATGCACAAGCAACTGTGTTTTCTGCCAACGGCTAACACTGGCCTAGTCGTATTACAGCCATGTTAATGAACGCTAGACGAAGGATTTCAAACTATTGCACATCTCTTCATCCCCTAAACTTAAAACAGAACTGGCAGAAAAGCAGACAATGACATGCTATATCTTATAACTTGGCTCGTAGTTCGTGACGCTGCATTACAGCATCCGCCATCTGCATTTCCCCCCGATTTCAAATAAGCGACGTTGATTGGAAGCATTGCTAAGCCAACTAATAAAATGGAATAACGACAAGATTGACTATACTTTATCAATAATACTGATATGTTGTTGCAGCTCTAGATTTCAGAATTCCATTGTTTAGCCTAAATTTACAGTCTAACACTATAAAAAGTTATTGAATTTTTCTTTCATCATGATAAAATAACGAAAACCCAACAGGGCTTCAAAAAAAATAAGCTATTTTATATTCTATAAATTTTATATTGAAAAATGCAAAAGGTTAATGATGTACCTTGGTGGAGAAGATCTTGTATGTGCTCTGCTCAGGAACCACAGGGTGTAGAAGGTGGATATTTAGGCAGTAATCCTCACCAGATGGAAGTTTCAGCATTACTTTCAACTGTGGAGGGCAAAAAAACAAAAACAACAAAGGTCACATTTTGCTTTCATTTTGTCGTCAGGCGGGTCTACATCGTGTAGAGTTTAAATACATTAGTTAGCTGATCATAAATCAATAACGTGAAAATTAGTATTCTAACAGAAACAAGGCAGGCTGAGAACTTAATATGAACGT
The DNA here is from genome assembly GCF_001660625.3 of Ictalurus punctatus. Lineage (NCBI taxonomy): Eukaryota > Metazoa > Chordata > Actinopteri > Siluriformes > Ictaluridae > Ictalurus > Ictalurus punctatus. The sequence continues at coordinate 9,133,792 of NC_030441.2, read as the reverse complement.
GATTGTGGTTAATTCCAGCCAACCCATAAAAAATATTAACAGTCCTTTGCTAACCAGAGATTCTGTTGTCGATTAGATTACAGTTCTAAAAAAATATGTAGATCAACAAAACTTTGTTGTACTAAGGCATCGCTGCAGGTGTGGTGAGGGAGAAGCCAGGGGGTATGTTTGATGCCCTGGAGTGCATCACACATTGGAAACAAAGCAGGATGAGATGGAAGCCCCCAGCCTTGAAACTTCTCCTAAGGCTTAGCTTTGAGGCTTGCTTCAACTCCAAGTCTCCCGATCACGCCTCCTCTCCTCTCTTCTACTCTCTTTCTCTCCTCATCCTCCACTCCCCACACATATTCGGAGTTTGTGTGCTTTAGAGGATGATGCTTTGAGCTGGCAAGACCTCCTCATTAATGCCGCGCAGACTGCTGGTATATCCCGGCGGGAGCCGCGAAAACAGCCCGCAGGCAGGTTCCCCTGATAGCACCGCATTCATATTTTATCTAGTCTCCAACTCGTTTGCAACCAAATTATTACACTATACTCACATTATCCGTAATTAATTTATAGGATCCACATCAAACAACGGGTGAAACTTTGATTTTTCCCTTTTTATTGGGGAGAAAGGGATAAGATAAACGGAGGAAGAGAAAGGGGGGCCCTGTAGAGACCCCCCCTCCCACGTCTCTCTTTTAATCTGATCGCTTTGTAAAAGGACATGAGCAGTTGTTTATCGCTGTGTAAGGTGGCATGTTAGCGACTGTGAAAACATGTGATATGCCTGTTCAACTTTCTGTAATTCAAAATAATAGACTGAACATCTGTGCTTTAGTAAAAATGATTAGATTAAATCTTGCACTTTGAAAACATCTAAACTTCATTATTAGGGGAAAAAAAACCTGGAAAAGATAATGATACTACTCAGTATCACTATTAACAGTAATGACGTTATTGTACTTCAAAGGTTATCTGATGACTGAATACCTCTTGTTAAAGCAAAGCTTAGAAAGAACTTAGTTGTTACCTCCTTCTCCTTAAATGTGATGTGAACTTCTTCCTTCTTGACATTTTTGACCATTAGTGTGACAGTAACTTGAGATTCTGTCTGGTACCAGTCACGTCTGAGGGGACAAGAAGGAAAGTTGAGCAACCGAATACTAACGACTACGGTTATAGTACCAATATAATAGCCAAATGATCACAACAGCCATTTATTCAAAGCTCACACAAAATATTCACTCGACACTGGGACTGTGGTTCAAGCTGTTACAGAGCATTATGTGGTATTACAACACATCAGTCAGTAATTCTCTTGCACTTACTTGACATGTGGAGTTGCAGTTTGCTGCTGATGTTGAGGCATGTGTGCGTTCCACACGAACCAAAGGGAAAGACAAACAAGTCACAGATCAATTAAAATACACCAGAAAATAGCTACAACATTTATAACCTGCTGTATCTAATGTCTCCTGGAGTTGTTTCCTTTAAAGGGAGCAACAGTGCCCCCAACTGGGGAAAATAATATATAGGCAAATATACAAAGACAATTTCCCTAGGGAGTGTGGAAAAAAAATGTCTGGAAGCTATCTTTGCATGTACAGAGGGCTCATACTACACTCGTTTGCTATTCATATTAGAAAACATGATCATGCTATCAACACATAACAAAAAAAGAACTTTCTCCCATTTACTGAGCAGAATGTGAGTAATTGAAAGCTGACACCATGATGGACATAACCCTGATTAAAAAAAATAAAATAAATTGCAATCTCTTTGTTAAGGTCATTTAAGTTTTGATGTTCGGGTAATTCATTTGCCTCTGATGCAATATTAAAGGAGGTAGTATTTACATGGGGACAGCTTAAAAAAAATTAAATGCATACCAAATTTGAGGTTCCATTTCGGTCTTGTGCTGTTACAGGGAAGCAGAAAGAACAAAGCATCAGTAAGATAAACTGTCAGTTTATGACATATGCTAAATAAAAACTTCCATCATCTGGCACATCATACTGCATCTGAATGCAAATAAATACTGTATTCAACCAGAACTATTTCCCACATCTTATGCTTGATGAAATAAAGTACGTACACAATTAGAAACACGGAACGTAAAAGAGACTCATGTAAATTTTTGGGTCTAGTTTGCCCACAGAGTTCACTCACAATTTTAAGGCATAACCTGTCTCTTTATAACAAACTTTAGACTTTAAAATATTTACTCACTAGATATAATTCTATAGTTTGAGAGCTGTTTACCAATCCAAGTGAATTTTATGGAAGCAAATATGAGCCTAAGAGGTCTTTTTTCCCCCAGTATTAAGCTGTTATGTCTCATAAATTATTGAAGATTTTCATAAACAGTATGAGATGGAGCTCGCGAGCATCCGACGGCGCATTAATGGCACTTAAAATGAGGTCGCATTTCAAAAGAAGGGGGAAAATAGGGGGAGAGATACGAAGAGAAGGAAAAAAAATCTCTAGGTTTGAGTTCTCTCTATTTCTGTTCTATGTGGAAGAGCCAAAAGCTGCCGGGGGGGGGGGGGGGGGGGGTTAAAAGAAAAAAAAAATTAAGTAAATGCAGACAGATGGTAAATGTCCTTTACAATATAAAAGGACTAACACTACAATAAAGCATCATTTCAATACAGAAGTGAGGAAGACGGCCTTGATCAGTCTAGACACTCCACGCCGTAAAAACCTACTGCAAAGGATAAAGTACTAAATAACAAATGGTTTTTGTGACAGTTTCTAATTCAACCCTTAGAAATATAACTTGAGAACTTTGCATGAGAACTGACAGTGACAGCCAAAGGACAGCATGCTGCTCGAGTCTTAAATCATCTAAAAGAGCCAAAGAGCGATGCTGCTTTTTAAAAACAACCATGCTGCTCCCAGCATGCACTGCACAGTGTTATTCTAAACACACACACACAAGCTTCTGCTGGTGGCAAGTTCAACAGGGTTGTTTATCATGTACATCAGTGCATTAACAGTTATTTGTTACCCTCGGGCATTCATTTCAGCATGCTGGGTCTAAGAATAGCCCCTGTTTGGAATATTCTACGAGTGAGCGAGCGCGCGAACTGCTAATGGAGATCTTGGGTCAATAAGCTCACTTTTGACATGCACGTTTAACTAAGGGTCATTACGATGCAGCAGCCACTGAATCCATACTAATATTTATTCTGTTTATTTGCCAGCTGTGTTCAATCCTGCTCTCGGAGATCTACAAGGCTTTAAAAAATATCTGAATATCAGGGTTAAGTACATTAGATCACTGTGCAAAAAGAAAAAAAAAAAAAGAAAAAAAGGAAAGATAATTGCAGTTAATCATGAGCAGGATATCTGAACAAAACACATGGCACTGGAAATGAAGCACAACCATCAAATTCTGAAGATATTTCAGAGTTTATATTTATAAATATATTTTAGTAAAGAGATAAAGATTTGTTGCATGATGAGCAGTGTAGCATTTCTACTATAGAGCAAAAGAGAAGTTTGTGATGTTTATAGCCTTTGAAAAATAAGAATAATGGAAAAACCCTTGTTTAAATCAATTCGAAAACAAGCCAACGCGCACTGAAAGCAAATCCATTTTCAGTTGTCAATTGACAAATTTCAGTTGTCTGTTTCAAGTGCATCTCAGTGAAGGAAAAAAAAAATGAAAAGAAAAAAAAAAGATATTGCATTTCTACAATGTAATCATCATTAAAATAGTGCTCATGAAATCAAATAAGTGATTTGATACAGGCATACAGTATATGGTCCCTCCTCGTTCAATTATCCATCGATATTAACTGCTTTATTCTGGGCAGAGTTAAGGTGGACTTGCCATCATACTCATTCACACCGAAGAACAATTTAGCCGGTGGAATGAAACTGGAGAATCTGGAGGAAACCCACAAATAAACAAGGAGAACATAGAGAGAAATTTCACACAATATTTATGCATTACTTTTTATAAAAGGTAACGTCGACAAACAGTAAACTGAAGAAAGTCATTGTCGGTGACTCTGGGTATTAGGTTAAAGTTAGCGGCATCATATTTCGTGCGTATGACATCATGCACCGTCGACTGGGAAATGGCTAATACTTCCGGTTATTAAACAACCCGCTCATGTTCCTTTTCAGATGATATTACCTTTCTAAAATTCATACACTAGACGGTAGAGTACATACTGCATCATATGGGACACAACTTTAGTATTTACTCTCCGATGCGTGTTTTCGGAACAGAAGTGATGTAATGAGTAAACGCACCCCGCGCAGACCGACTAATCGATAATGAGATTCGTTGACAAGGACTTTCATAATCGATTATTATCGATTAGTTGTTACAGATCTACTTCGCACAGACATTCACTCAAGCTCAGGATTGAACCAGTGACACCCATGACAAAAAAAAAAAAAAGAAGTTTTGTAAATGTTCATATTTTAATTTGAGAGTTTATAAATTCTGAGAAAAATAATGCCAGAAAAATTATTTTGGTGCTGTCATCCGATGTGTGTCCAAACAAATGCTCAACAAACTTTACAGCAGCAGCTAGTTAACATCAAATATAGATTATTTGTGTAGTTTTGCTCATGCAGTTTTCCACAAGTTATTCCCTTTTGTGTTAAAAAGATGGTTGGAGTTTCTGGGTCTGATCTTTCCTCCTCCAAAATCTTGATCTTAGCTCAAATATCTTTGACCTTATTTCAAAAAACAGCACAGGCTGCCTTGACTGATGGTCTATTCACTATGATGCTCAGCTAGTATGCACACAGCTAATGAGTGTATGACATGGCAAGCAAGCAAGAATTTTAAGATATTGATGCATGTCAGTGTGTTTCTAACTTGTCCAGAAGGGTGTTTTTTTCCCCCAGACCGTTTCTTTTTTTTTTAATTTCACTGCCTTGTGTTCAATCCTCAGGAAGCCCAAAGCCCTCACAGCCTCATGAGGACTGCCCAAAGGAAGGAAAAAAACTGCTACAAGCGAATAAATGAGCCACGGCCCAATGGCAATCTGAGGCACCGTGGCTGGTAAGCTCTGCTCCATGATAAATACAACAAAGTCACAAAGGGCAAATTTGCAGTGAAAATACTACACAGTTAAAAACAAGTTCTAAACACTCCTGGCTACATTATTTAGCCGGTTTGCTAAGCTACAGCTGAGTTTCTAGAATATAAGCAACAGTTTCATTGCTTCTTGAACACTACTATAAATTCCCCCTCCGATTTCCTGTTTCAAAAAATATACACAGATCAGCCACAACATTAAAACCACCTGGGGTCTGAGTCGCTCTACCTACCATTGGTGCGATTCTTAGAACAAACGCAGCATCTGCAAGGACGCTAGCATACTCCTGTAATCGGGTAAAAAGTACCAGAGGTTCCAAGGTGCCACCACCACCTCCAGTCTCCACTACAGCTTCTTCCCTAATGCAGTTGGAAAACTACACACTGCTATCTCCCAACATTTACCTGGACTAGTCAAACCCTTCCGAACACCACACCATCACACAACCACCACTGCTTACCTGCACTTTATAATGACATTGTGCATTATAAAGTCTCACACTGTGCACTCGTCTCACACTGTGTAAATTTGCACTTTATGTAGTCCTGTGTACTGTAGAAGTGTCATTTCAGTGTACGTGTTCCAGTGTGTATACACGAGTTATATACACAGGTTTTATAAAAAATAAATAAAATAAAAAAAAAAAACACAAGGTTTTACTCAACCCTGCTGCCTCATATGTTGCTTTTCAAGGAAAATGGTCAGACTAGCCAGTGGAGCTAAACTCTGGGTTCGTTTTTATACTTATACTAGTAATAATAATAAGAATATTAAACATACACGAAAATGAGGAAACGACCCAGATTCATTGTATAGCAAAATCAGTGTCTAAGATGTCTGAAATCCAATAATTAATAAGTCTAAACTTATCAGTTAAAACGTATTTGTTTACTCAAGCCTACCCTGACTAGATTCTGTTCTACTACTTCGCAGTCATAATCTTTTTTCTCCCTCTCTCCTTTCGCCGAGCCCCACACGAATTTATGGAGATACTAGAGATCCAGATCCTTTCTGCCTCTGGATGGAGCTCAAATCTTCTTTAATTCCAGACTGCTGGGACTACGGCTGCTCCTAAGGCCATACAGACTTCATATAAATCCATAATGAACTTTTTCACACTAACTGTTGTTACCCAGATGAGGACGGGTTCCCTTCTGAGTCGGGTTCCTCTCAAGGTTTCTTCCTCTTAAAACATCTTAGGGAGTTTTTCCTCGCCACCGTCGCCACTCAGTGGCTTGCTCAGTTGGGATAAATTCACACCTTTAATATCTGTATACCATGTTGATATTTCTGTAAAGCTGCTTTGAGACAATGTCTATTGTAAAAAGCGCTATACAAATAAAATTGAATTGAATTGAATAAACTTACTTGCCATTTTCTCTTCACAACACTTGATCCATGTTTGAAAGTCTTCATTAGCACCTGTGAAAAATATAAACTATAGGTGTTCATTGGAACAAACAAACAGAAATTAGAAAGTGGAGAAAGATGCTACTTTCATGCAGATTGTCAGATATGAAGCTTGCATGAGGAAAAACGGCCACACTGCTTAACACAGGTGTGTACAGGACATGGCAGGTTTTTATATTTTGGGTAACAGAACCCACTAAGTTCATGAAAATAAATAACTAACAAACTAACTAAATAAATAAATAAATACTGAGGGCAGGTATATAACAAACGACAGGAATACCTCCGCCATCAACAAGTCTTGTCCTTCTTGTTACTAGTCTGTATATACTTCAAACAGAAAGGAAGCTCTTGAAGAAAAACCATTTCAGACAGTTGACCTTGACTCCGTTTGGATCCATTCAACAGTGTAATAAGAATCTCGGACAGACACACAACCTGAAAACGTAATTCCTCCACCGTACAAATAATTATTGCGGGAGCAGGACTAAAACCATTCCCGGCCACACCTCTAACTTAAACGTGCACTTATTACAATTTCTATTCTAAATGTATTCAGCACCACAATAACATAATCGTGACTGACAATGTATTTTGGCTGCCTTCAAGCATAAACTGACTCACCTTCAAGTCCTTTTCCAGCTGTGAAAGCCTGGTGTGCAGCACTGATGTTGTCAAGATGATATTCTGCAATTCTGAAAACATAAAATATGAGAAGATTTAATGAAACGTAATCAAGTTACTATAGCAGGCCAACAACCCTGCAACAACAGAGTACATAACCTCTAGCTGTTTAGGCCATATGAATGCATAGGAGTGCTACTGTTCTTTCTGCATGTGGCAAAAGAACATTACAGGCCAATTCGTATTTAAATGTGAATAATAGATCAGATTTTGACTGAAATGAAAATGGAATTACAATGCTAAAAGTCTGAGTGGAACACAATAATGTTTACAACTGAAAACTGCCTGTTACTGACCAATCGGTATTCAGTTTATAACAAACAGTCATGAAGTATTGGGTGATAATGTTGTGTAGGAACTCACCCTGTTCTCAGGAATGCAAGTGACATACCAGGCTGAAGCTGCAGGGCTTTCTTAGCGTCATCAACTGCTCCTAAATGAATATGCAAATAAAATACAAATAATAACAGGGGTGGACAGGTCAGTAGTCCGATAGCCTTGGACAAGCAGGTCCGTAGCCGAGCTATTAGTGTTTTTTCCTTCTAAGTACGTTCAACAGCTAGAAAAAGAAAATAAACCCTATTTCCTAGCGTCTTTTGCAAAAGCAAATGTGGTCTCATGCATTGCAGTAACATGATGTGCACATGCTTCCAAATCACACCACCTGTTGTGCTACCAGCCAATTTGACTAATTGGACTGCATTAGACTAAATCAGTGGTCCGCACTATTTTTAGATCCATCTGTATATCGCGGCTCGGGTCGCATGGCGCCTGGGCAAGAACGGTAACTAGATACAGCATGAAGTATAACACGGATCACTTGGCGGTGGAAAAGGCAACAATTGGCGGGATCACAGTTACTTTATCAAACCAGACAAGGTACAACATGCAGTGACAAAGGACTACAAAATGGTGAATGGCAAAACACGTAATCCACATAAGTACACTTTGACACAAGGTCCATTTCATTCATTCTAGCTTTTTAAACGGTGTCACAGTGTAATAGATACACCATCACAAGCACGATCTGAATTGTGACCGTTTCACAAGGGGTGCTACAGAAGTATTTACAGTATGCTTGTACAATATTGTTTTTCCCTGCTTGTGAGTTATCACTTTTAAAAAAACCCACAAAATTTAATAAAAAAAAACATCCAGATAGACTAAGAAAAAATAGGATAATGAGAATTTCTACCCGTTCAGGGTTAAACGAGCGTACAGGATGGTGTAATAACATTATCAGCTGGGCAGGTTTCTCGCAGCAGCAATTGTAAAAACTCAATTTTGGATGGTGGATTTTTAGGCTATTCCACAGTAATGCTCAGTAAACAGTATAAATTTCAGATAAAATCCTGTTACTAATCTGTTGTCTGATGTCCACATGGCCAACATTTTCTGTTATTCTGCTGCTCAAAGGGTTTGAACATGTCTGAGCACTGACTGATGCATGATGGGCATAAATAAATAAATAAAATCAATCAATCCTAATCTCACTTAATCACTTTAACTTCACCGTTTATTGTACTCGTGTTAAAACTGACACTTCATTGTAATCTTTTAAGGTCAAAATCGTCACCTTTTCCCCTCTTCCGGCCAACTGAAAGTGACACCTTTGTCCTTTTTCAAATATGTTTTTAGTGGAATCCCTAATAGATAGATAGTTAACCGATGTTAAATATAAACTTGCCGATTGTTAGCCAAGTCGAGCAAATATCGGTAGATTTTTTTTCATATTAATGAACTCAAAACATTCTCCATTTACAGGAAGTGTCGGAGCTCCGGGTCAACAGTCGACATGTGAGATGGAAAAAGAGGGCGTGGCTTCCAGGCAGTGTGAAGTAATATCAGAGAGTTAAAAAAATTAAATAAAACTCTGCAAATCATTCCGGCTTCAACACTCGTTTTTTTATAAGGTGGAAAAAGACTGCTCTTTTGGTGCGTTTTTAAACAATAACTCTTACTAGTTCATTCCAATGTTAAACTGTAGAGGTCCTACACAAAAATGTTTAAAAGGTTGGCTGGTAACATAAAATATACTGGTCTATATAATATGATATGATATAATATAATATAATAGGAGTAAACATCACTGGAAATTGTGGCAGAGTAATACTGTGTAGAGATACTGAATCGTTATACAGCAGAAGCCGGACTTAGTGTGCCTTTTTCTGATGCAACTGTGGGAGCGTGGTGGATTCACCCCTTTTTGGAGCATATCTAGACATAGTCAAGAAGCTAGTTATATTTCACAGCTGTCATCCTGAATATTAGAAGTGCTTCCCCTCATTCAACCCAAGCATAAAGACGACACAGATCTACTCTCCAGTCTACGGAAGTATACTTCAACACTTGTTTGGGTACATAACCACTAGAGTAACGCAAGAAAAAGCACAATGAGAATGTAAACCTGGTAAGCATGTAAGCACATGACTTATTTTTCTTAAGTTACATATGTGAATTCCTAAAAACAAGCAACAGAAGTAAAACACAAACAGTGTGATGGACAGTGTGATCAAAGTTGGTTTCAAGTATTTTTCTTTTGACCATGAAATGAGGCATTATAATAACATCATCAGTGTCAGTATTAAAGTCAACTTTGTGGTACTGTGACAACCCTTCACACAAACCATAAATGGACAGACAAGATGACAAACACACATCGTGGTTTAAAAAAAACAACTCAAAACTCTTTGAAGCTCCTACTGTCATTCTGGAGGAATGAGATAAGTGAACTGATAAAACAGCCACATAATAATGAAAAGAACACACACACACACACACACACTTACTGTTATAGTCTTTGAGCAGGATGTGCGCATATGCTCGCTGACACAGCCATTCTGCATTATTAGCCGTCTCACCTAAAGCCACATTCAGCTCCTGTTAACAAAAACAAGAAAACATGATAAATGATCAGGTGCTGCTACAATAAGAAATGCTATTAATGGTTTAATTTGCTAGTTTTGTAAGCCTGTAGTTGTGTTAATAGTATGATTTAACTCACTCACTGTCATTCAAAAGTTTTGACAGACAGATAAATAGTAGGCCTGCAAGATATGGCCTAAAATAGCGCACTGCAATTATATTAGTACACACTAAAACTGTGATATATCTAGCAATAGACCTATATTGCATTTTGGGGTTTTTTTGACACGCCAATGCAGCATTTTAATCAAAACACCCACAGAAAACTTGTTTCAGAATGCTCACAAGAGCAAATAAAAAATGTATTTTGGTAAATTACACATTTCCATTTGGCAGGCTTCTGAGATATCAATAATGCAGAGGCTAATATGGCAAGAAGAAGGAGAAGAAAAAGGAGAAGAAGAAGAAGAAGAAGAAGAAGAGGGAATATTGGACAGACAGGTAGATAGGAAGACAGACACTGAGGATAGACACAGGGGTGTTAGAGCAGAAAGAACATACAAAACACGACAAGGATTCAATTAAAGAATAAACGATCTGTACAGGATTTCGGGGAGTGTTTTTTGTGCGTTTTTGGTGTGTGTGTCCCCAAAGTCTGCAATGCAACTTGAGGAGTTTTGTGTGCTTTTGTTGCAGAAAACTACTTGAATTAGTGAAATTGCAATTACACAAAATACTTTTGCCCGGCCTTTCACAGTGGGATCTGGTGGTAAATGAGGCCGTTTAGCTGTACTCATGTTCGATGCACGTGAATCGAAGAGGACTTTGGCTGAAAGTGCATCGTGTGATGCGAATATGTAATTTTGAAGAAAAAAAAAAATCATTGCAAACTCCTTCGAATATTGCGGAGTTTGCTTGATTTTGCGTTAATTTCTGCGATCACAATAATCCTGGAGGGACTGAACAAAACACGACAGGGCATGTCGTTATAGGAACATAATCAACGACACGGTAGTGTGATGTGGGCTGGAATGAAGCAGAGTTACATCAGAATTAGTGACCACCCTGAAGTCGTCCCCCATAACACCATGTTCCGAAGTGTTTTATTCCTCTTATACCACAACAATGATTACAATATAAAATTTATTAATGAACGTCACATGCTACTTTTTAACCATGTATTATCTAAGTAAGGAATAACACACGACACTCTGTAGGGTTATACGAGAATAAAACATACCGGTGATATACTAAGTGTATGTGTGTGTGTGCTGCAGCACCCTATAGCTATAATCAGTTTCATTGAGACGAACAGTACCACAGTAACTACTCATGCCCATTCCTAAAGCCTAAAAATGTAAAGTTGTTAAAACAAAATGACTCACCAATGCTTCGAGTCTCCCAAAAAGGAAGAAAAAAAAAAAAGATTTCAACCACATGTATATAAATATTAACAATAAATAGCTGCATTTACATGGACAATAATCTACTCTTAACCCGATTAAGACCATACTTTGATTAAGAAACTACCATGTAAACAGCAATTTTTACTTAGCTTAATCTAATTAAGGTCATACTCGAATTAAGACAGGTGGAGTATACCTGTTTTAGTCACATTATCGAGGTGTATTACAGACATGTAAACACCTTAAACACATTATTAATGTCGTGTGAGAGTTTTCACCACATTTTGCAACAGGACACGATCTCACAGCAGTGCTCAACATTTTACCGCGAACAAGAGAGTTTGGCTGCATCCCAAACCGCATACTTGCCTACTATAGGCCTGTAGTGGGGAAAAATACATGTATCTCGGCTACTATATAGACGGTAAGTACGCGATTTGAGACGCAGCCCACGACTTCAAGCAGTCGTCTATTAACACGTATAGCATGACAAATAATTAACTGCACTTAAAGCGTTTGTAAAAAAATTAAATAAAAACACCCAAAACTGTATACGGTACCATAACGAAGACCAACTCTATGTTGATACGTGACATTCTGGAGGGACGGCGTGGCGCGGGCTGTTAATCTAATTATGTTCTATAACATGTAATGCGGGAACATGACAGGAGTATTCTAAAAGCGACTCATGTAAACTCCTTAATCACATTATTATCTTACTCAGAGTAAGGTCAATAATTAGATTACTGCTGTCCATGTAAACGTAGTCAATGATCAATTGTCATTATTGTTAATAGCACAACCCAAAAATAGCAGTTTTTTCCTTAAAACTTTTCAGTAAGTGACTGATTTCCTGCTCTGCATATTCTTTTCATATAAGCGCATGATCTGGAGTGTGTTATTCTGCTTACAACACAGTGATTTACCAACAATTACAATGTTTATTAATGAACCACATGTTGTGCGTTTTAACGGTTTATAGTTTGATTTAATGTTGTGGAATGTCCGAGAGGCAAGTTAGTTCCTGTTCTCACTTATATTACATAAAAGTCATTCCCTCACCCGCATCTCCTTTTTGCTTTCTCCACTTGATCAAATCTCTCGCTCGCTCTCTCTCTCTCTCTCAAAAAGCACATCTCAACATTTTACAGAGAAAGTAGTAAGCATAAATTGAAGACTTTCCTATGCTGATAAACTCTGCAAAGCACTGTGACTGTTACAAAGAGTTTACAACACAGCCTCCTTCCATAAATGTTAAATAAATGTCTCATAATATAAAAGGTCACATCAATGACTAGATTATACATTTTACTTTGTTAAACAACCCCACGCTTTTTAAACCTGTTCAGTATTAGTCTTAGATTATGTGGAGTGTCTGCTGTACAAGTCCCTGTGTATGAGCTGTTACTATAGAAACAATAATGCGTTCGAACGAGCACATTAATATTAACCTATAGTTCATGCTAGAGTCCGAGCCGTGCTGTCACGCGAAAATAATGCAGACCTCCTGACCAATCAGATTCGAGAATCCAACCATGCTGTGGTATAATAAGTGACAACAGGTGCTAGTTTGTTTTCGCTGATGTTCTAGAACATTAAATAATAAGTAACTATAAATGATTAAAAAGCACAATGTGTAGTTAGCTTAAAAGTAAAATGGAAAGTCACAATCAGAGGCAAACCACTGAAGAAAAAAATAAACTTTAGGACGTGCTGTTTTTGGAAATTGCGCAATACACCAGCTTATAGTGGATTATTCTCCTATTACAGCACTCCCCCAAAGTATTGCATTCTTTCTGATCAATCAGAATCGAGAATAACAGCGTTGAGGCGGTGGAAGAAAATAAAACAACCTTAAAGCAACAAAATAAGAAATGGAGGGCATATGTATGTATATACAAGGCACATGAAAAAAATTACAAGGCAAGTACAAAGTAGGTGTCTTTGACCAATTAATAGTACAAGATAGTTATTAGTGAAACCAGTGCTTACTGTTACAGCAGTTTCCAATATTAAAACAGTACCACACTGACCACATGAGCTCCACGAAGCAGTGGAGCCACCATGGTATAACCCCAATTGAGAAGAGTTGGGACGTTGTGTAAAATGTAAATAAAATAAGAAATTAAGTAACACTTACCCGGCCTTTTGTTGCCCAAGTCCCAACTCTTTTGGGACGTGTTGTGGCCATCAAATTCAAAATTACCCTATTTTTGCCTTAAAATGGTACATTTACTCAGTTTAAACATTTGATATGTTTTCTACATTTTATTGTGACATATGGGTAACATATGGGTTTATGAGATTTGAAAAATCATTGCATTCTGTTTTTATTTACATTTATTTACACAGCATCCCTACTTTTTTGGGATTGAGGTTGTAGATAACCGCAAAATCATCTAGAATCATTGTTTGGTGAAGAGGTGCTGGATTATATGTTAAGTACTGGCCCATACTGAATGGGTACTCCGGTTTCTTCCCCCAGTCCAAAGACGTGCATTGGAGGCTGATTTGAATTTTCAAATCGACAATAGCGTGTGAATGGTTGTGTGAACGTGTGTATGATTGTGGCCCGCAATGGGTTGGCACCGTGTCCAGGGTGTCTCTCATTTTGAGCCCTCAGTTCGGTGGGATAGGCGCGTGCCCCACGACCCTGTTTAGGATAACTGGTATGGCAAAGTGGTAAAACCCAGTGAAACATGGTGGCAGCAGCATGGTGCTGTGGGGCTGGTTCTCTTTAGCTAGGACTGCGGTTCTAATCCAGATATAGAGGTTATCACTGATAGTTTAATATACCGATCTATTCTGGCACAAAAGCTGTGGGCCTCTGTTAGACAGCTGAAGATGAAGAATCCACAGTGGTTAAGCGCTAAATCGCCTAGAACTGTTATTTGGTGAAGATTATTGCTTTCCAAGCCGTGATCATTCATTCATACAGATGTTATGCTGATGGAGATAAACAAACAGGAGGTAAATACTGCCCTGGGTACAGAAGATAAACAGTTTCTTCACGCAGATAAAGCTGTTCTCACATTACAGAGGCTTTACACTTACAATCAATTCACTACAGAAATCAGTTGGGTGTTAAAACACACAGCCTACCACCATGGCTAGTTATCTATTACACTGTTGTGCTAAACTAACTTAGCTTTTCATATTATTCATATTAGCTTAGCTAGCTAGCTAGCTAAAAAAAACAAAACAAAACAAAACTATGCTACGTAGAAAGTAAATTAGTGACAGGGTTTGTTATCAGTGAGCACATGTTGAATGTGTAGATGTCAGGGGTTTGCAGGACTGTTAAGTGAGTTAGCTAATTATAATAATAACACCCCAAAGCTAGCAGTTAGCTTCTATCATTACCTCAAGTGCTCGCGTTGGGTCCGCGTCTATGAAGCGGTCAGTAAAACTCCTGCAACGAGAAAATATTTATTTCACTAACAGGCCTTTAAAGCATTTTTTTTTAACACAAACCATTATAGTTTCAGAAGCACGCACTTATCGCTTGCCATTAGCCCGCCTGTCTGTTCTCGCGCTTTACGTCTAGAAAGTTCTGGATGTGCTAGGCAATATTTCCTCCTACCGGTATTCCGTATACCCCGCCCTCTTGCGTTATGATTGGCTGACTGCTGAGATGATGCGCTACAAGCCAATCATAGCGCAGAACGCTGGGTACTTGCTAAGCAGCGCCTGCCGTTAGGTAAGTCCTAGCCCAGGAGTAAGAGTTTGTCCGAATACAGGTGGGTGGAAAATATCGTCTAAAGTATACACGGCAGCTCCGTGTAAATATTAACAGTCAGTGTGAGTATTTCTGCTGCACTCAAATTGTGAGAATATTCCCGAGAAAATGAATGCACGACGTGATAATAAAGTTTTTTATACATATCTGTGGTTTATAAAAGAAAAGGCTGGTGTGACTGAATCCGGAAGTTGTCGTCCTCTGATATAAACCACAGATTTTTAACTGTATGAATATTCTTAGTAGTAAATACGTGTGTGTGTGTGTATATATATATATATATATATATATATATATATATATATATATATATATATATATATATGCAAATCCTGCAAGTATTGTTTGTTTTATTACATAAATAAATTAAAATAAAACATTATCCACCTGCAAATCATTTCAGTACTCGTATGACAATAGAATTATAGTGATATAAAAATCAACCCAGCAAATGTGAGGTGTGTACTATGGTATTATCTTGGTATCATGGTAGAGCTATTGTTTTTTTTTTGTTTTTGTTTTTTTTTTTTGGGGGGGGGTGGACACTATTTTAATTTAAGCTGCATAGTTATCTGTCACTGACATCTACAACTGAAAACATTTGGGTGTCAGAAATACTTTCTGAAGTACTTTCGGAAACAGAGACCAGGCTAACTCGATATTGAAAGGCAAAGAGAAAAAGTACACAAGACCAAGTGCAAGGTTTACTGGTTACGCCCTGTGGTCACATGCATGCATCACAACTCATAACACCCTCAGCATGGCTGTACAGCTAGGAACACTCTAAAATACAGAACTCATGTTATATTGTGCAGTCTAATCCTGCAAGTAAAATCATATATAAGCTATATTTTATGTTTAGTTTCCAAAATCAGTTCAATTAAAGTCTCAAAAGTCATTACATATATGTACTGATTATGGCTCCAAAAAGTGACCTCTGTAACATCTATTATCAGACTGCCACAATTTAACTGGGTTATTCGGATTTATTATTTATTCCTTTTTCTTCCCCTGTATTTGTTTTTGGCTTGAATTCTGTTGGTTGTTATAAAGGTAGAAAAAGCTCTGAAATTGTTTCTTTTTTCTTTCTTTTTTTTTTTTTACATCATAAACCTACAATTTTATCAGGGGTGTTTTGACTTTTTATATCCACTGTATGCAGGTTCATCTTTTGAGCATTTTGAAAAGAATTTTTTGAAACCTGGCAGTTGGTAGCTGAGTATGATGCTGGTTGAGAAGTAAACCCAGCACCCAGCTTTAAAAACAAACGAACAATGAAACAACAAAAAAAAAAAACTTGTGACAAGCCTTTAGTTTGTCCAACTCTGAAAAGTACAAAGAAAATGAGCAATTATTCCACAAAATAAAACCTGACAAGAACCCAGGAAGGGTTAACATTTATCCAATGATTTGAGTATATGGGTCAACAGCTCTTCAGCTTCAAATCAACATTGCTATCATTCAAATTTGTAAGAAGGGTGTGGTAAAGGTATGCTTTTTATTTTCAACTAATTACTGGATGCCATTGAGATTTAAAAACCTGTTATTTAAGATATCCCTTATTTAGTTGTATAAGCAAATGTGATCATAAAAGCAGCGTAAAATCCACCATCGTCATCTTTATTAACTTTTTTAACCTAAAAACCTCCTGAATAGAAAATCATTCCCTTAATGAAAATGAATATATAACCAGAGACATTAACATTATGGCTCTGCAAATAACAACAACAACAAAAAAAAACCCAAAACTAACATAAGGTGTACGTGAGGTTTGTTTAATGAGGTCATCAAGAAATTCAGATTAAAAAATAATAATAATAAATCCTACTGAAAGAAAAGAGTTTCATCAAATATTAAGGCAAATGGTAGACGTTTTCAATGATATTTAATTAGAAACACCAACATTATGGCTTTGATATCCAGGAGCATTGTACAGGCTTTTCCAATAAAAAAAAAAAAAAATGCAATAAAAAAATTGGGAGTCACATTCATTCGTTACAGTTATCAGTACTACAGCATGTAACACAGAAACAGAAACAAACAAGGAAGATTATAGATTAAAGAACTGGCATATACAAAAAGAGATGACCCAGTATTAGTAGGTAATGATGGAAGAGGCATACAGCTTCATATTCAGTCATTGTATTTTAAACATGCAGTCATTGTAATCAAACGTTTGGATGGAACAAAAGACACCGTGTTAAGTACCTCGTAAAAGTTTGGACATGTGCATGGCCAAATGCATATGTGCTTCCAGAAAGTTCCAGATCCAGTTCCCTGTTTTTGAAATCTAAATAGTGAACCCCAAATTTTAAATTTCCATTTTGGACCCAAATTCCATTTAACCAAAAACACGATTTTAACACAAGTCCAAATGAAGTTAGGCAGGCCCTGGACAGATCCTAAAATGTATAGAAATAATATGAACTGCAGCATCTTGTGGTAAGGAATGTTTATAGCTCAGTACTTGCTTTTCCATCTCAATAGAATTCATCTCAAACCAGGGTGCAGTGCATCATTAGCAACTTCTTTCGAACAGAATATACATATTTAGTGAGTAAAGTAACATGAAATGATTGTCACGTTGATGCAACACCTGAATTTTCAGTTCCTTTTGGTCACATACAGTATATTTCTCAAATAACATTAACAGCAATACAGTCAACAGCACATGATCAGCTTTTAAAACATATAGCTTTTTAGCAAGAAAATTTATTTGGTCAATAAAAATACAGCATCTTTTTTTTTTTTTTTTAATATTTATAGCCAAGTCACACATTTGATCCAGGTATGAATCAGTTACCTACATGTCTGCACTCATGCTTCTTTACCAAGAAGATATGCATCACGTACAGTATCACTAATTCATTTGACCATCACCATCCAGGAGATATCATTAAGTCCCGGCTAGCTCTCCTGTGAACGATAAAAAGTGGCTGCAATTGGCCGTCCATTTCATGGCGACATTATCGACACATTACTGGTTGTGTCAGAGAAGAACCCTGAGGAACAACATTGCAGTACATTATTTAGGGCACTTAAGTAAGGAGAATAGGATTTAAGGCCAGAATAAGCTGCATAAGAATCATTGATCCGCCTAAAAAAATAATCTTTGCATGGCATGGCATAGCAAGGCAAATCTGGTGCAAACAAAACAAGAGGCAAAAAGAAAGAAAAAGGAGTGCCTGTAAATTCCAGTGCATGTGCAAGTCCCAAAGGAATGTGATGAGTAAGGCCTTAATGGCATTGGACAAAATGAGGTTTCAGTCTAGCCTGATGACTCTGTGGTTGCGTTGGAAGTGTAACCCACCCATGAGTCATTAAAGATGACCACACTTAATGGCTCCACCTTTGTTTCCGAGAGGTTCTTCTTATCCAGGCTTGGACTTTGTGGGACGTCAAGGGAGTTTTCAGGAGCTTCACAGACCTCTCCGGGGTCGGGGTCACTTATTTGACCTGATATCTTTGGTTCCGTTGCAGTGACTACAGAACGGATAACGGTACCAGAAGGTTGAGAAACCAACTGTTGCCCTCCAGCAAATGTCACTACTGAGGCACTACTTGACGCAGAACTAGAGACGATGGCTTCTTCGCTCTTTTCCTTGACAAAATCTTGGCAAGGATCAGAAGAAGCCTTGTCCAGGGTGACGTTCTGTACTACGAGGGTCATCTCCTCTGGGATGGTCTCTGGAATTGCTTGCATGATGAACTGAGGAGAAGTTACAGATCCATCCATTCCCTCTTCAGTGGAAGATACAGGTACCAGCTGGAGCGTAACGATCTGAGGTGCCTGGCCATCCTGCTGAACCTCCAGCGGCTCCTGCTTGACCTCAACGGTCTCTTGCTTAACACGAAGACTTTCTAACAGCTGAGCTGTGCGGAAAACCGACCCGTGCTGGCCTGGTTGAATGGACTGGACATTCTGAAGAGTTTTAATCATCTCTGCAGAAACAATGGGTAGATGCTGTTGCTGGATGAGACCTAATGAACGGGCTGGTTTGGTGGCTCCTGTAACCTCAATGGGGTTGTTAACTGGCTTACGTTGGCCTCCATTCACAGCCTTCCGAACTTTGGTACTCATAAAAGGTGTTTTGGAAGTGAGCAATTTTGATTGGGAGGGAGAGGTGAAGTTTAAAGATGTTAGTTCATTGATGGATGCCTCACTGGAGTGATCATCATCATCCTCGTTTGAAACGTTGATATTATTGCCACCAGGGCCGTCACTGTCGTCACCTATGTAGACAATGTTTTTTGGCATCTCTGCAAACTGATACACCAGTCTCTGACCCTCGACTTTATTCAGGATACCACGCTGATAGTAGTATCTGTCAGAAGGGAAAATGAGACAAATCATAAATACCTTCTTTCTTTTTTTTTTTTAAACAATGGTTTTTCATTCAAGTAAACAGTGAAGCATTGCAAGAAAACCTACCGAAGTGCTCTTCCCATTGTTTCATAGTTCATGTCCGGTTTGTTTTTGTGTTTTCCCCATAACTGTGACACGGCCTTGGAGTCCACAAGCTTGAATATGCCCTTTTCCCAATTGGTCCACTTGATGTATCTGGGACAAGCGTTCTTGTCCTGCAGCAAAGCAATCAAAAACTCCCAAAGGTACAATGTATTTCCTGCAGGCAAGTAAAATGTAATCTACATAAGTGAGGATGATCATGGTCATGTGTTGAGCCATCTTCAAAAAGTAATATTACAAAGATTTTTTTTATTTATTTCTTTTAAAGCCTCTCACCTTTGCTGTCCTTGCTCTTCTTAATAGTTATGTCAGGCATTGGAGAATGTGCCCGTGGTCGTTTGGGTCTTCTACCTGAGAGTCACAAAAAGTACCAATATACATGAATAACAGTCGATACAATATTAATATTCACTGTATTAAGTGTTAGCTATATTAGTTACCCTTTTTAGCCTTTGGTTTATCATCTGGTAAAGATCCTTTTTGAAGGTGGATCCACTGTTGCTGTCCGATTCCACCGTCCGTTAAAAACTGGTTACCCTCTACCAGAGATGACGTCAAAAAAAACATTTGAGCTATGTGATCGGAGGGGGAAAAAAAAATAAATAAATGAAGGATGACTGTTGGGACTGAATGATAATGCAATAATTTTGGCATGCAAAGCGTTTAAAAACGCCAATGGTTTCAGAAAGAAGACAAGCTGACCATTTAGGAAAATAAAAGTGAAAGACTAGAGTTGTTATGCTTTCACAGTTAGTCATGGTGTATGACTGAGGTAACTGCCTAGCGCTGACTTTTTCACAATACTGATTAACATTCATTTATATCCATTATCATCCACATCTTCATTTTGTACCGTCTTTATCAAGTTTCTTACTCTAGGGGAGTTATCCCTTTTGTGTCTGGTGTTCTTCGCAAAAAAATCTAGGTTGGATTTCATAACCTCTTCCATCCTGACGCCCTCTAAATCATATTACAGCAACCTTCGTTTCTCAACACGGGGAGGCGGATTGCACCGAAAACCCCTTTGTGGGCTAATTCGCTACTGTAAACATTTCATTGCTACTTCTGGTGCCATTCCTAGCATGTTCGGTAACTATCATACACGATGGCTATCAAAAACACACAGATGAACATGACACTTCTGACCAGAACTAAACGAAACAATCTATTTTTAGCAAGGCAGCACTGCACACTGCTCCACCTTAAACTCCTGCAGTGCATCCATTCTCTCTTTCAGCCTGTAACAACAATGTGATAAACCCAGACAATGTAATAGATTTTACAGAAAAAAAACACGTCAATACAAAAACATAAGAGGATAAGAGAGGTTTTATTGATTTTTTTTTTTTTTGTTCACGTTAGGATTTTTATATACACTATTTCACCAAAAGTTTGTGGACACCTGATCATCACACCCATATGACCTCTTTTTTTTTTTTTTTTTTGGAACATCCCATTCCAGATTTATTCCCACCCTTGCTGTTATAATAACCTCCACTCTTCTGGGAAGACTTTACTCTGGATTTTGTTGTGTAGCTGTGGAGATTTCAAGGCCAGACCTTGGGCTGCAGTCAGCACTCCAGTTCATCCCAAAGATGTTCAGTGTGGTTGAGGTCAATGCTCTGTGTAGGGCACTCAAATCATTTCACGCCAACCTTGCTGAACCATGTCATTATGGTGCTTGCTTTGTGCACACTGTCATGCTTGAACAGGTTTGGGCCACATAGCTCTAGTTAAGTGAAATTCTAACGCTACAGCACACAAACACATTTTATACAATCGTGTGCTTCCAACATTGTGCCAACAGTTTACTAAGAACCACATATGGTTGTGATGATCAGGTGTCCACATACTTTTGGCCATATAGTGTATGCAGACTTTTCAAGACTTTTTTACAAAGTGAAATTTTCATCACTTTTTTGTAAATGGTCATATGATACCATGATACGGTAATATTTGTAACACGCTTGATTTTAGCCGAATTGTTTTTCAAAATTTGTGATGCAATTTGCGGAGTTTTTTGTGTTTTTTTTTTTTTTGGCAGTAAACGACACGATTTGGCAGAATTACAATCGCACGAAACTATTCTGCACATCTTTCGCAGCGATGCTTGTTGGTAAACGAGACCTTTTAGCTGTACTCATGTTCGATGCGCGTGAATCTAGTAATAGTGCATCTTTTAAAGCCATATCAGCATCCGTGGCTATCTTCATGGCAAAAACGGACTTACAAAACTGATAAGCGTTGCATCAAGACAATAAAACTGAAAGCAAACGAAAGGAAAATGCAGCACTTTAAGATCAGATAAGATGTTTTACATTTACATATGATTAAAATTCTAAAACCTTTTCTGGTAAAATCTTACCAAAAGAGTCCTCAAATGAGCTTACTACATAAACATGTTGTCTACTTGCATTAAAAGCAGGACAGTCCAATAAAATGTGTTTAATGGAAAATGGGGACTTGCAGAACATACACAGAGTTGGGTCTTTGCCTTTTAGCAGAAACGAATGATCTATGCGACGTCTAGTGAACACTACTTGATCGAATGCTGTTTTAAAACAGATTCTATTGGGGATCTTTGAAGACATTCCATGTAATTTCTTGTTTATACAATCGATTACCAATCTTCTCGCCACTACGTGAATTGACGTGCGTTATGATGATGTCTGCGTTAAATCTGCGGTAATTTTATTTAATAAATAAATAAATAAATAAATAAATAAATAAGTAAATAAAAACGCAAACTCCCCTGAATATCGCAGCGTTTACTTCATGGGTGTAACCACGCATTCTTTGGGGGGGGGGTCGTGTCCCCCCGCAATGCTGAGGAAATACCAATCTGCCCCTCCCCCATGTTGAGGAAATACCAATCTGCCCCCCCCCAATGTTGAGGAAATACCAATCTGCCCCCCCCAATGTTGAGGCAATACCAATCTGCCCCCCCCAATGTTGAGGCAATACCAATCTGCCCCCCCCAATGTTGAGGCAATACCAATCTGCCCCCCCCAATGTTGAGGAAATACCAATCTGCCCCCCCCAATGTTGAGGAAATACCAATCTGCCCCCCCCCCCAATGTTGAGGAAATACCAATCTGCCCCCCCCCCAATGTTGAGGAAATACCAATCTGCCCCCCCCCAATGTTGAGGAAATACCAATCTGCCCCCCCCAATGTTGAGGAAATACCAATCTGCCCCCCCCAATGTTGAGGAAATACCAATCTGCCCCCCCCAATGTTGAGGAAATACCAATCTGCCCCCCCCCCCGGTTTATACAGTACAAAATATTTCCTATATGTCCCAATTTAATGAACCCTGCCAACGGATCTGTCTTTTCTTCATCTATTCTATTTATTTATGTCTATTCCTTTTTAATATATTTCCATTTGTTAAGGAAAATAGGTGTGCGCCCCCAATCCAATTGTACACTTGGTTGCGCCCATACTCAACTCAAGTTCGTTGATATATTTTAGCAGCTCAGTCTGTAAGAAATGCAGACAGCAGCCAAGTGTAGAAAAGTGCAGCAGAACATACGAGCTTTTCTTCAGACAGTAAGTAACTAGATACCTAAATAGTAGGTATAGAAGGCATCATACCATGGCTTGGTTTGTTCTTAAGAACGTCAATTGACTTTTGATATTTGCACACCCACGAAGTAGGCTAGGCTAACGTCAGTTCCAGTTTTTGACCATTAACATTACATTCACTTGCATAATCTCCCACCGAGTTCGTTGGACCCCCTCAGTGTCCATACCGTGGTTACGCCCTTGGTTTACTTGATTTTGCATCAATTTCTGCTCATTGTGAAAAGCTCAAACCCTTTCTACGGATGCACCATCCATCACCGGCGCTGATCTGATGAGCTGCAACACATTGTATTTTTTCCCCTTCTTTCTTTCTTCTTCTTGCCATCACACCTGTAAGTCTGTGTATAACTTGGAACATAAACAAGCCGAGAGTCAGTCCCTCCATACAATGCAAACACTTACGGATCTGCTTCTCATCCAGTGCAAGAGAAGTGGAGGAATCGATGTTCATCAGTGCTTCAGCAGCTTCTGCACTCTCCATCATGGCATCTTCATGACTACTCTGATAAGCTTCCACTGAAAAACAAATCATAATCATAATTAAAAAAAACAACATCATAAACTTCTGTTTTATCTTTAATTTCCTTTATACATGTACAGCTCAAGTCTCTCTGCTTTCCCTTCTGTCAAATCCGCCCTGTATTTTCATCTCACACACTAAACACTACAGTGTGTTAAACCGAGGGGCTTCCAGGCTGAGATAAGCGTCAGCTAATCATTTTTTTTCTTTTCTTTTTTTTTTTTTTAGCACTAACAGCAAAAAGTTGCCTGTAAGGAGCTGTTTAAGAAGTTAAATGACAACTACACTCAATAAAAGTACTTTTTAAAGCTCACAAACTGTAAGAGTTGAGGGTTAGTCCGCTAGCAGTCAAGCTTAACACACAGTTCTCACTAAACTACGCGTTCCGACGTGTACACACTTACTTCTCTGAAACACACACACACGAACACACACAGTGCGTTCGGCGTGAGGTCTAATCCCCAAACTTCAGTTTGACGCCTGTGTAAAAGCTTACATTCTCCCACTTTCCGACTCAAGAGATTTCTATCAGTTGGCTAATCAGTGTGTAGTCGAGAAACAGCGCCGACGTCAGTGTTATGCTCCAGGCGGCGTCCTTGTTGACTGTCCACGTGAGAACTTGGCCCGGGGTGGGGCTTGAAGCTGTGTCCCAAATACACTCCTCATTATCTACTTAGGTGCACTATCTAGGGAACGACCTAATGGCTTGAACGCCCGTTGAAGTGCACTAGGTTGCAGATTGGGATTGCGCTACACAGACGTAGTACAATCGACCTGCCTGGCTGCCTATTTGTTTACTATGTCGTAGTTATGGGATGAAATGTGCCCCAAAGAGCAAAAAGTTCACATTAAAAACATATTTATTTTAAAATAAAATTTGATAAAGATGTTTTCCCGATAAAAACGCAGTGCGGTGTCATTTTAAGCGTAGACCTCATATAGACCTCCCTCTTATTCATGGACCTTAGGCCTTATAGACCATGTAAAAGTCATAAAACATGCTGTTGTAAGAAAATAGTCAACGGCAAGGGGGTGTTGTGATGCGTTACCACTCCAAAGGTCATTATTTTCCTATAGAGTGTTTTATTATTCTTACACCCCTACTGGAAAAATAGGAACAATAGAAACCATCACAGAAATTCTAATGGTTTATACTAGAAATACCATTACAAACCATCAGCTACCTATTAAAATAGGTCCTTAATGGTATCCACTAGATATAATATGCCACCAATAGAAGGCAACAAATTACCAGTAGAGACCCACAGGGACCATTACAGTTTCCATTAAAACCAATACAATTCCCATTCTAACCATTAAAACCATTACAAATTCTATGAGGGTTTCTATTGTTTTGTTTCTTATTATGAGCAGGAACAACAGCAATTTGCCAACTATTATAATTGTTTATGAATATCAGTTATTATCAAGTCATACCTTTTATCAGTTACATTTAATATAAAACATCCGCAAGACAAGTTCGTTCCTGTTATCACTTACTTAGCAGCTCTAAACTGTCTTTTCTTCACAGGCATCTTTATCTTCTCTCTCTTTAAGTTAATAAGACAAAGGAAAAACTCCCGCTTGTTGTGTTACAAAGAAACTGGAAAGTGGAAATCTCTGACCTGAAGAGTTTCAGGTGGAAAACTTACTGACTGTTATAAAATGTCGACACCAGAGACTCTTTCCGTAAATGTAAAAAAAAAAAATGTTGCCTTATAGACAGCTTCATCATATAAACGGCTATAAGTTTTTAAACTTTTTATTTAAGAACAACAATTTTTTTTAAATTCATTTATTATTAGCCTTAGGTTATGTGGCATGTCTGCCATACAAGTCACTGTGTAAGTTGTTACTATAGAAACAATAATGTATTAATATAAACCTGTGATTTGTTATAAAACATTTCTGATCAACCAGAACTGAGCGTTCAGCAAAGTTGTGATATAAGTTTATATACCAAATCCACTGATTGTCTCACTATATATAGTGCTTATAAATATGAACACAAGTATATATTTATAATCATAAACAAAGTTATGTTTAAAA
The DNA here is from genome assembly GCF_001660625.3 of Ictalurus punctatus. Taxonomy (NCBI): domain Eukaryota; kingdom Metazoa; phylum Chordata; class Actinopteri; order Siluriformes; family Ictaluridae; genus Ictalurus; species Ictalurus punctatus. The sequence goes on along the minus strand of NC_030441.2, from coordinate 9,108,013 downwards.
AACTACATTGATAGGGGAAAAAGTATTCTGACACCACAAATTATTAACAGTACTTTGCTGCAAAACTCTTGTTGGTAAATACAGCTTTGAGGTATCTACTGTATACTAAGAAATACTTAGGGTTTTGTGCAGCATTGTGATTCAGTTTTAGCCTATTCCTCTTGGCAAATCTTTTTCAATTCTCCAAGGTTACGAGGATAAATCCGATGGGCTCACAATTTCAAAATCCTCCATAAATTTTCAGTGGGATTCAATTCCCACTGGCAGAGATTGGCAGGGCCATGGTAGACCTTCCTGGGTTGTTTTGTCTGTATATTTGGGGTTGTTCTCTTGTTGCAATGTCAGATTAAGTTTCTTGGCTGATAAGATTAAATTCTCTTCAGAAATGTATTTGTATTGTTCATATTTATAAGTACAAAATCCAAGTGTAAATTTGAAGTGGACATATGCACTTCATATATGCTGGAACTAAATTAATTAAAGGGGTCCTAAAATGCTATTTTAAAAGTTCATTATTTTGTTTATTGGGTGTAATAGAATAGGTTAACATGCTTTAATGGTCAAAAAACACATTATTTTTTTACATACTGTACATTATTGCAGTACCTCTATTCCCAGGCTGCCTGAAACGCTCCGGTTGAGTTCTGGTTCCTTCAAAGTCCCTATTTCCGAAAAGCCCAGAGAGTTCTGATTGGCCAGCTGACCCTTTATGTTGTGATTAGCCAGTAACCTCAAGTGTGTGTCGGAAATGTAACGCCCCTTACCATAATAATGAGCTTCAACTTCCAAGGCTTATAAAGCAAATATAAACACAGTTAATAATGTCGTCGGTTTTACCGTATAAGTTCAAGCCCGAGTCAGATTCTGAAAATGCGGATGATCGAGCAGATTATTCGGAACCAACTTTGCAAACACGACTTGAGCAGAAAGGTTTTATTTTGTAACTCCGTAGTTTTCAGATACGATGTTGTAAATGTTAATTTGTCTTCTTCACTATAACAACTTCATGTCCTGAGGTGACAATATAAAATACTGTTAAAAATTTTTATTAATTAAAAATCAAAAAAATTCTGGAGGCATTATGTTGATATATTACAAATTGTGATGTAGATGTTTGCGCACGTAATATCTGGACATGGATCGAGGCGTTTTAGGCAGGTCTGGAGCAGTATTCTCTTTTAGATAGAATAAGTCCCTTTGTGGGAGACTATTTGTAAATTTGCAGATCGTATACATGCACAAACAGATACAATACACACTAAAGGAAAAGGAAAACATGAAAAAAGCACCATATGACCCCTTTAAAATTGTCTGAATACTTATTTCCCCCTCATTGTATAAACATATATGTTACTCTCAGAAAAGTTGATCAAAAAGGGTACAAAAGACCCTCTACATTTTTGAGGAAACTTGAGTAGGATATGTGCTCCAACCTGACAGTTGTGTCATGTCGTCAACAGTATCTTGCTCCAAACCCAGTCTTAATGGCTGGTCACAAGTCAGTCCCGAATAATTGAGCAGGTGGCTATGTGGCATTTGCTCCACGATTACGGCCGGGAAAGAGGATGGATCTGCCAACTGGAGGGAAAAAAGGAGGGAAAAGAAGAAGAAAATTTATGAATAGTGTCAGACAGATCTTCATAAAGCAATGAGTGAATACCCTCCCTGTCATCAGTATTAGCTTGTTCCATAATAGAAGTGGGTTGAATGAATCAAGGTCATGGCAGCTTTCATTATGTTGCCCACACAGTGAAGCAGCACATGAATAATTGACAATAGAAATGGGCTTTCAGCATTTTCAACCCCCTTTTACTGTGGAAGACAGCTAGTTTAGCATCACTTATTCACTAATACACAACTATTACGGCATTGTAAAACCTAGAAAACGAAATACTACCTGCAAAGAGTCATCATCTTGTTTGATTGCGCCATCCCAAGCGCCCTCGGTCTGCTGAACCACAGCGGCCATGTTGAACACCAAAAATAGGCCTAAGAAGTCATCACAGTGGGCCTTTTCGGGCTTAAGGGTGTTGGTTTCAGTTCCAAAAAGTTTTACTTTGACTCAGAGAACACTTCAAGCTCTATGAAAAGGCAACATGTTTGAACATCCATGTTCAAATAGAACCAATGAGGCACGGACAAGTTTCACTTCATTGCCGTTTCCAGTAATTAAGCAGCTGGGAATCTGCAAAAGAGGAACCCTGCAAATTATTTCTTCTACCAAAGATAACCCGAGTCTGATGTCTGCCATCATGCCAAGTGGTATTATCTAAGACATTTAAGAGCAGCAGCACATTTCGTAAGTGTAAACAGTCGTACATCACTGATTTCTCCATATCTATTAAATCAACAGACAAAAATTCAGAATAGGCATTACATGACAGCTTAGGCGTGCTTTTCGTTCCGTCCAACGCGTTACAACAGCCGTGCTTCTGTAGTATTCTGTAAACAACTTTTTCTCTCGTCCTCCATGGCTGCTCTAGCTGCGCTCCCTTATCTTTCTTTGTAGACACACCACACAAGAAACAGGAAGGAAATGTACTGTTGACGTCACGGCAAGCAAGAGCGGGTTAAAACAGCAGCTGCAGGCATGATGGTGGAAAAGCCCTAACCAATACAAACCAAAAGCCCTAAATATAATATATATATTCTCTTAAATCCTTTGAAAATATATGGCTCCTTGCTTGGTGCTCTGATGATCATGTTAGATGCACAGACCCTTTGTGGATGGAATGAGAAAGTCCAGGGACAGTCAACACTGAATAGATGTTCACATAGCAGGTGTTAATGGTCTAATAAGTAACCAATAAGCACTGTTCACTTATAAGAACATAGAAAATTATTATACATAATGCATGAATGATGCAAATCTAGATACTCCTGCATCACCTGACACTGTACAATCAGCACATGCTTTTTATTCATGCTAAATATTACTCAGCTTAACCAGCCGAACTACATACTTCGCTTATTACAAACCATGACATCCATCACTCACTAATGAATGATCAAGATAACTTGAGTTTACATGCTTAGGTTATACAGTAGTATCCTAAAGGTTCAGAAATAACTATACCTAGCACACAAAATTAGTGCAAAAATCTTTTTTGACTACAGTAAAATAAACAAATGATATTTAATTAGATGGCAGCATTACCTGCCGCAGAATCAACAGCTTCATTGATGGTTTTGTCGCATTTGCCAAGATTGTAATTCTTTACCAGGAGCTATGTGATCAGTACATAATGGCCCTAATCTGTTGTTTAACCTTTGTATGGTTTGGAAACACCAGGGACTCTGTATATGTTTTAGGTTTTACCTGAAAATCCTGTTTCTAGCTACTCCATAGCTGTTGTCCTATGAAAATCATTCTCGCTCTCTCTCGCTCTCGCTGTCTCTCTCTCTCTCACACACATTTTCCCCCTCCCCCCTTACCTTACCGCTCCCACATTTGGTGTCATGTTACAGGACGTAAGCATGGTGACAGCACCTTGACAACCGAGGCACACCTGGACTACTGGAGCTGCCTCCAGCTCCAAGGCATTTAACTCCCTAGGGTTATGTTTCTGTTCTCCCATAGTTCTCCCGCCTGTGTCTGTGTGTATTGTAGACTGTGGTGTAAATATGTATTCTTTGGCTCGCTCTCTGGAAGATCCGCAAACAGAAAATATTTGGTTGTTGCTTGCTCTATAGTAGGAAATGAAACAAGCAGGAGTGCTCCGAGTGAGAGGCCTCATGGCGTGAGGCTGTCAAAACTCACTGTCCAAACTACGTAGATCTACCTTCTAATAAGCAGCTTTCCTGGAGATTCTAGAGTCTGCTCTCCTTAATTTCATAGACTTTGAAACATATTCATTGCGTTGTTTCAGGGAAGTTAAGGGAAAGCTAAAAGGAGAATGGGCAATGTTAATGGAAATGTCTTTTAATCACTTAATAGGCACAATTCTTTTAAGGGAATACAAGTTGTATACTAATGATATAGTACTGTATGGTACACATTAGAACATTTGCTGGCATCTACTACCACCACCACTAGCACTACTACTACTATTACTACCACCACCACTACCACTACTACTACTACTACTATTACTACCACTACTACTACCACTCCCACTACTCCCACTGCGACTATTACTACCACTACTACTACTATTACTACCACTACTACTACTATTACTACCACTACTACTACCACTCCCACTACTCCCACTGCGACTATTACTACCACTACTACTACTATTACTACCACTACTACTACCACTCCCACTACTCCCACTTCGACTATTACTACCACTATTACTACCACTCCCACTACTCCCACTGCGACTATTACTACCACTACTACTACCACTCCCACTACTCCCACTACGACTATTACTACCACTACTACTACTACTACTATTACTACCAATACTACTACCACTCCCACTACTCCCACTGCGACTATTACTACCACTACTACTACCACTCCCACTACTCCCACTGCGACTATTACTACCACTACTACTACTACTATTACTACCAATACTACTACCACTCCCACTACTCCCACTACGACTATTACTACCACTACTACTACTACTATTACTACCAATACTACTACCACTCCCACTACTCCCACTGCGACTATTACTACCACTACTACTACCACTCCCACTACTCCCACTACGACTATTACTACCACTACTACTACTACTATTACTACCAATACTACTACCACTCCCACTACTCCCACTATGACTATTACTACCACTACTACTACCACTCCCACTACTCCCACTGCGACTATTACTACCACTGCTATTACTACCAATACTACCACTACTACTACCACTCCCACTACTCCCACTGCGACTATTACTACCACTACTACTACCACTCCCACTACTCCCACTACGACTATTACTACCACTACTACTACTACTACTATTACTACCAATACTACTACCACTCCCACTACTCCCACTGCGACTATTACTACCACTACTACTACTACTATTACTACCAATACTACTACCACTCCCACTACTCCCACTGCGACTATTACTACCACTACTACTACCACTCCCACTACTCCCACTACGACTATTACTACCACTACTACTACTACTATTACTACCAATACTACTACCACTCCCACTACTCCCACTGCGACTATTACTACCACTACTACTACCACTCCCACTACTCCCACTACGACTATTACTACCACTACTACTACTACTATTACTACCAATACTACTACCACTCCCACTACTCCCACTATGACTATTACTACCACTACTACTACCACTCCCACTACTCCCACTGCGACTATTACTACCACTGCTATTACTACCAATACTACCACTACTACTACCACTCCCACTACTCCCACTGCGACTATTACTACCACTACTACTACCACTCCCACTACTCCCACTGCGACTATTACTACCACTACTACTACCACTCCCACTACTCCCACTACGACTATTACTACCACTACTACTACTACTACTATTACTACCAATACTACTACCACTCCCACTACTCCCACTGCGACTATTACTACCACTACTACTACCACTCCCACTACTCCCACTGCGACTATTACTACCACTACTACTACTACTACTATTACTACTACTATTACTACCAATACTACTACCACTCCCACTACTCCCACTGCAACTATTACTACCACTACTACTACCACTCCCACTACTCCCACTGCGACTATTACTACCACTACTACTACCACTCCCACTACTCCCACTGCGACTATTACTACCACTACTACTACCACTCCCACTACTCCCACTACGACTATTACTACCACTACTACTACTACTACTATTACTACCAATACTACTACCACTCCCACTACTCCCACTGCGACTATTACTACCACTACTACTACCACTCCCACTACTCCCACTGCGACTATTACTACCACTACTACTACTACTACTATTACTACTACTATTACTACCAATACTACTACCACTCCCACTACTCCCACTGCAACTATTACTACCACTACTACTACCACTCCCACTACTCCCACTACGACTATTACTACCACTACTACTACTATTACTACCAATACTACTACCACTCCCACTACTCCCACTATGACTATTACTACCACTACTACTACCACTCCCACTACTCCCACTGCGACTATTACTACCACTGCTATTACTACCAATACTACTACCACTCCCACTACTCCCACTACGACTATTACTACCACTACTACTACTATTACTACCAATACTACTACCACTCCCACTACTCCCACTACGACTATTACTACCACTACTACTACTATTACTACCAATACTACTACCACTCCCACTACTCCCATTGCAACTATTACTACCACTACTAGTACTATTACTACCAATACTACTACCACTCCCACTGCGACTATTACTACCACCACCACTACCACTACTATTACTACCAATACTACTACCACTCCCACTACTCCCACTATGACTATTACTACCACTACCACTCCCACTACTCCCACTGCGACTATTACTACCACTGCTATTACTACCACTACTACTACCACTCCCACTACTCCCACTACGACTATTACTACCACTACTACTACTATTACTACCAATACTACTACCACTCCCACTACTCCCATTGCGACTATTACTACCACTACTAGTACTATTACTACCAATACTACTACCACTCCCACTGCAACTATTACTACCACCACCACTACCACTACTACTACTATTACTTCCAATACTACTACCACTCCCACTACTCCCATTGCGACTATTACTACCACTACTAGTACTATTACTACCAATACTACTACCACTGCCACTGCGACTATTACTACCACCACCACCACTACTACTACTATTACTACCAATACTACTACCACTCCCACTACTCCCACTATGACTATTACTACCACTACTACTACTACTATTACTACCAATACTACTACCACTCCCACTACTCCCATTACTACCAATACTACTACCACTCCCACTACTCCCACTACGACTATTACTACCACTACTACTACTATTACTACCAATACTACTACCACTCCCACTACTCCCATTACTACCAATACTACTACCACTCCCACTACTCCCACTACGACTATTACTACCACTAGTACTACTATTACTACCAATACTACTACCACTCCCACTACTCCAACTATGACTATTACTACCACTACTACTACTACTATTACTACCAATACTACTACCACTCCCACTACTCCAACTATGACTATTACTACCACTACTACTACTACTATTACTACCAATACTACTACCACTCCCACTACTCCCACTACGACTATTACTACCACTAGTACTACTATTACTACCAATACTACTACCACTCCCACTACTCCAACTATGACTATTACTACCACTACTACTACTACTATTACTACCAATACTACTACCACTCCCACTACTCCCACTGCGACTATTACTACCACTACTACTACCACTCCCACTACTCCCACTATGACTATTACTACCAATACTACTACCACTCCCACTACTCCCACTACGATTATTACTACCACTGCTACCACTACTGATAGTACTACTACTACCACCAATACCACTACTTTTACTACCACTGCTACTACTACTAGTACTACCTCTACTAACACTACTACTATGAAAAGTGAATTAATAAAAAGTGATCCATCTATCTATCCATCTATACTACTACTACCACTACCATGTACTACTACATCACTACTACCACTTCTAGTACTACTACTACAATAATAATAATAATAATAATAATAATAATAATAATAATAATAAATTATGATATGGTGATAATGATGATGGGGATTAAGAATTTTTATTTGGCCATCAGAACACTACAATATTTCGCAGTTACAGTTGAGAATTACTGACTCAAAACAGCAAGCAGCAGTAGTCTACATCTTCATTTTCAGCATTTTAAAATAGCAGCGTGCACTCCAATTATGACCGCTAAGAGCTTTCACATCTTGCCACAGTGTAAAATCCCTACCTCTAATGTGGAACATTTTTGAACCGTTCTGGTTTGTTTTAAATGCAGTATGCAGTAAAACTATTTTCTGATTATTTACCAAGTTACTTTAAACAATGCATCTTTTGTAAAATGCAAGCGGATGCACATAAATCCTTCAATATTTCTATACTTCTCATTTGAACATACATGCCAATGAGGTGAAATGAATGACAGTCAGTCCAAAAATCCCCCAGAATCTGCTGTTCACTACACAATTTCACCCACAAATGAAAACTGTTTGTCTTTTACACACTGTTAATAAAATATAAAATAGATTATTTTACCTTCCTGATATTCTTTCAGTACTATTATACAAAATAATGCTTTTCAAATGAACTACAGTGACCTGAGACAAAAGAATGCACCTGAACAATTATTATCAAAACTAAAAATCCACATGCTGTCATCTGAATGATTATGTCTTCATATGTGGAAATACTGTGAAATGTGTGATACGTGTTCAAGTATTCAGCAGGGGAAAACACAATCCAGCACATCAAGCTTTTAACAACCTGCCTTTGCTTGTTCACCTCACTGAATGAGTTCAGTACGTCTGTTCATAACTTGATCAGTCTGACTCAAAGACCCCCACAGCTAAGTGTAAAAGTTAGAGGAAGCAGAGAGGAAACGTTTGCACTGAAACAAGCAGACACATAGAGACGAGGTATTTTAAATCTCCTGCAACCAACGTCTAACAACCTACTGCTCCAATGTTAACAATTAACCCATCCTGTTGTTCTGCACAGTAAGAGAGGCAAGTGAGGATGTTCTCATGTCCATAGCTACGATAATGGTTTGTCGAGAAAGACGGTACAATATTTTCTTGTTACAAATAGCCACTTTATTCTAACTGACAAAACGGAAATGGTGGGTGGGAAATGTTTTACAAAGTTTAACCCCCATGTTTCTGTTTCAGCATGAAATTCATGCCCTCTCGAATGCAGTGGTTCTCAAAATGGGGGTCCATTCACTGTGGTAGAATATTTCATTTATCATTCATTATTGTTCTGTTGGTGGAAAAGTATAATAATAATAAAAAAGTAAATAAATAAACAAATAATAAAAAAAAGCTCTATTGATCTAAAGAGCCAAATGAATAAATAAATAAATAAATAAATAAATAAATAGATTGTGCACATTTGAATAATGAATCTAATTTGAAACTATTTGAATTGTTGGATTGTGTTTATAAAATCTGTGCTGAGAGAGTCCATGAAATGTGTTGTATAATTAAAGGGTGCCCTGTACTTAAAAGAATATTTGACAACCCCTCCTCTAATGAACACGAATAGTCTGAGATTAAATGCTACTTGTCATTTACTTGTGAATGTTTTTTTCCCCCCACACTTATTTCCATAAATGTTGATTATACTGCAAATAATTAAGAAGAAGGAAAAACATATTGAGTACTTTTACAACCACAATGCACATAATCAAAAGACCCCAGCCAGTGGGACGTTCAAGACTTTACAGCAGTACTGTACAAACATAGAGCAGATCTTAAACAGACTTTGCCCTTTTGCTGCTGAAGACCTCGTCTTACATAAATCCTGTCTTTGAATCTGCTCTGCCCTGCTCTGATATAAGGTTTATCAAACTCGAAGTCAGTCAAACTCTTGGCAAGAGGCTGAACGTCTTCTGAACGTCTAGAGCAGCAACTCTAAACCCCCATTCCCCCCACCCCACCCATCGCCACTGTATTCCTTAAGGAAAAGCGTAACAGACAAGCCAACTGTGCTGCAATATTACATATCAGCACTGGTTTCTGCCTCGTTATCAACCTTGGCCTATTTTTGGGGAGGTTTGTTGGATGTTTTGATTATGATGTTGAGCTTTTGCAATAAGTCAGTGTCCCCCAAGGTGCTTGTTTGATCGAGCCTCGTGTCTGGTGATATACATATCAAACGCATTCAGTGAGGCATAGTGCCAAAGCCTAGTCACACAAAATTAGCGCTGAATTATGGCCAGGTGTGGATGATGCATTCTTTCCCTCACTCACACTGCCAGGCTCACTTTCCACCACCCCCACACAAATCGAGAGAGAAATTAAGCCAGTAAGAACTGCAGTAGACCTCTAATTGACTTGGTGTCTCTCTCTATTGATTTCAAATGGGAATCGTTACACTTTCAAGTGTATGTTTTTTCCCCTCTTGTATGGCACTCATGGTCTAATCTTACGTAAACGCAACTTCATTCCTAGAATGTATAAGGATTCAAATGATCTACAGACAAATGATTTAAACAAAGAGCCATCGAGAAGCAATGATTCCATTCATTAATACACTGTAGGTATGTGCCAGAAATAAAATAGCATAAAATTTAACATACACAAAGTAGTTATTTTGAACTCATAATGTTGCCACAAACCTTGCATTCCCTTTGCAAAGTAGTATAAGGATAGCTTTTTGCCCTTATTTTGGAAAATTCTGAAGGCTGAATATCATAAATACTTTTAACCAAAACAATTTTACAGTTGTGTTCAGAGAATTCATTGAAAACATACCGGACCAAGTCATTATTCTGAATGTGGAACAACTGATTAATAATTCATCCATTTTCCAAAAATATAATACTTTATACTATAGCCTTGTTGCAGTGCTTGATTCTGATTGGTCAGAAGATGTTAGTTAATTTTCTAGAACAGAAGCTCTGACAGTAGTTCACGATTATATTAATGTGCTGATTCTAAAACTTTGTTGTTTCTATAATAACTCATTCACAGGGATTTATGGTGGACACACCACATAAATGGATTAAAACAAATATAATCGTTGATATGGAGCAGCTTTCTCTGGGGTGATGTTTGTTAACCATTTCTAGAAAGAGTCTCCGTGTCAGTACTTTGTAACGGTCAGAAGTAGTTGTGGTTTGAGCTTTCTCGGTAACATGACAAGCTGCATTTATTTTCTTTTGAACTTCAAAAATGAGGCTATAAACAGCTGTTTACAGCTGCTATAATGTAAGCGTTAACAGGAACTTGTTTCACTGCTGTTCCACAACATTAAACATAACTATAAACCGAAAATCGTTCTTTAATGACTAAAAATTGTTAGTGGCAAGTTGTTGAGGTATAAGAGGGGGAAAAAAACACTTTAGAACATGCTGTTATTGGGGGGAAAAAAGTCAGTGGTAGCTTTGCGTGGGGCCATCTCAAAACTGTGGTTAAAAGATCATTTTTGTAACGTGCAGATTTTAGCACTACACTGTATGATCAACTCACAAAGTAACAATTTTAGGTAAATACATACTGTAATTATATGATAAACTTCTTCTCTAAACCTCTATCAAAGTTCTTTGTTGTTTGAACAAATAAACACTACACTTCACACAACGAATTGATATTTCCAGACTGTTCAACACTTCAGTTATTGCTTCGTCTCTATGTACCTTGCCCTGGCCTGTTTTGAAACGTTTGAGAAAAGAGACTGTAGTCACTCATTAACCGTCAAGGTAAAGTTGCAGTGGAAAAAAAGGAACCCACAGAATAACTGACAGCCCAAAATGTCCCCTGTCAACCACTACTTCTGTAGCACTTTCACTTTCTCCACTTCTTTTGGTAGTGCCAAGAGCCAAAACTGCACTTTTCAAACTGCAGTTTTCATTCATCAGCTTACACATTCTCTTATCTAATTTCTTAAGGTTAAACGTACCTCAATATGCGTTTCCACAGAATTTGCCTCCCAACCCCCTGGTCTGTGGCATGCAGCCGACACTTGTAATGCTTGTTTGCATTGTAAGGTGAGTTCCTCCTTCTGTTGCTGTGAAAAGGAACGCCCACTTCTGCTTTTATGGCTGACGTCAAACAGTTGAGTGAAAACCACATCACCCATGGCAACTGTGAGCTCAGCCCTCATGGTGGAGGAACAGAGATAACATGCTGCTTGTTAACAGGCAGACAAGTGCAAAGAGCATGTATAAGCAGAGGCGTGAAAGACGACCTGAGCTTGTCTCTGCTGACACCCAATGGCTGCTTTTGCGCTTTAGGGTAACTAGGGTGATGTAACTGAATTTAAAACTGGGAACTACTATTGATAGGAAGACTAGACTGGATAAGATCTAATATATATATATATATATATATATATATATATATATATATATATATATATACACACACATACATACATACATACATACATACATTTTACTACATGCCTTAGTGACTTCATTGGTTGTAATCACATACTGTATCTGAGACATATCTGATTTTGCATCTAAAGTATGTCCACCAAGTATATCCCATCTAACAAGTGCCAAATGATCATATGTCAATATTATTCTTGATTGAATAAAGGCAAGTCACTATTTTGGTTGTATGAAGACCACTGTGTATATAATAAATAAATGAACGAAATATGGTTACACTTCTGTACTGCATTATATGGATAAAAACATATAGTCAAATTTGTTTTTCCATTCATCAAGTCAAGTAAGAGCAATTTTTATACTTATCATTCATGATTGCAGATTATTGACACTATATAATAAGCATATATAATAAGTGAATCATATTTCAAACAAGAGAACAAAAACATACCTGGAGATATCTTAAAAGCTAATACTTATCCACACGTATGACATCCAATAGATGACTTATCATGTTAAAGCTATTGTGCCTGTCCAGCCAATCCTCCCACTCAAGTACATTCAGGAATTTTATTTTATCTGATTTTTTTTTTGTTTTTTTTTTGGATAAAATCTTTGGTACAATTCAGAAGGCATGTCTGAATAAGTCAGGCTTCATATGTGTATGACTAAACATAACGCACTGGGTTTCTTCACCATAATTTAGTGTATTATTCAGACTACTTATTATGGAGTATATTCACAATTCATAGTGCATTATGAATATGAGCTATGCAGTGCAGTGTAATACAGTATATTTCCTAAATAATAATAATAACAATGTTTGCAGTCCGTTATGAACGAATTATAACATGTTATGAATGTCAAAGGCCGTTATAGTTAAGACATTTAAAGAAAGTGTTCATTCAGAATTACTGCATTTGGTTGACTGACAACCTTTTATCTAAAGGAAGCGCTCATAAAATATCATTATTATCCACAAAGGTATAGGATGTGCTGCTATTCATATCCAGGGCAGTGATAAATTAGTGGTGAAGATTCTCTGACAGGTAAATTGTGAATTATAAAAATAGATCTGCCAGACTGCCACTATTGGGCCCTTAAACAAGGCACTTAACCCTCAACATCTATGGATCTCTGTATAATGACTGACCTTGGGCTATGATTATAGTTTTCTTTTTTATAATCCACATTTTATTGGATTTTACAAACCAGGCAAAGTATAAGGATATGTACAGTGGGGTCCAAAAGCCTGAGACCACACACACAAAAAAAATCTGGGATTGTTTTCCATTTAAATAAACAAACAAACAAACATTGGAAATAAACAGAAAGTTATTTATGCATTTATTTTCATATTTTGATAGTATAGATAAAATTCTAAATATACCCATATTACAGAATGAAATCATTCTTTACAATCATGTAAAGAGTGAGAGTAAAAACATTGATATGGTGCAAAACTGCTTATTTATTAGTGAATGTTTTTTTATCCCAATAAAGACGAGAGCAAGCTGCACACGACTGAGCTTGAATGCATGCCTCAATGATAAACATTCCGAGCCGAAGCAGCCAAAAGAGCACTCAAGACGTCACCATCATTATGCCATATCATTATGAAACATCATTATGACATATCATTGTGCCATATCATTTGCAACAAGAAACTGATATCAATTTGAATTATCTTTATCTAGCAGTCTCATTCTCCCAGTTTTAAAAGTGTCGCGTGACTACATTAGAGAGGTTTATTCTGAGTGGTTGAATAGAGATCATGATGCGATATGCACTCAATACAGGAAGAGGAAAATAGCCTGCAACTATTTTGTTTAACATGTCAGTTCAATAGCTCAGTCCACGTTACTGTTTTATAATGAACATTAGTGTGTATTCCAGTGGACATTGTCATGTGGTCTGCTATAGCCACAGCACATGAAAAATAAGAATGGCCTAATAGGAGCTCCTCTGACAGACAGAATCTGCAGAATGAATTAACACATTGTGACTACTAGTGCCTCAGTTTGTCAGCTTCTTCGCAACTGGAAGTTAATTGCTAGCAACTCTCTCTCGCCTCTACCCATGACACTACTGTGATAAACATCCTTTTAATAAGCAGAGTTAGTCTGCTAGAGCTCACACTGATTAATCCTGCCTGTGGCTACAACCTGAACTGCATGTCAGCATATAAAAGAGTGTGACGAAATGGACAGGGTACTGTCTGTGCTAAATACCATTTTAATAATCATGGCACATTTATGGTACATTCAAGGTATGTTCACACATACAGTGACTTGCAGTGATAATGCGACCGGAGAACATTCATTTTCAGTGTGAGCTGGCGACTTCCGGCGGCATGAGAAACGGCGACCATTGACGACCAGATGTGGGCGTATCCAACGACTTCGAAATTTGAGAAAGTTGGAAAGTTAACTTGGAAAGTTAACTTTATGCAGATTTGGAGCGACTTTCTGCAGCGACTACCAATGGGAGTGAAGACAGTAGAGCGCACGCCATCTGTAGCCACCCTGCTCACTTTCAGAAGCAGCGCCATTGTTAGCTTAGCTTAGTTTAGGACCTTAGCAGGTTTAAAGCTAAATAATAATTAATTAAATAAATAAATAATAATGTAGCATTCACTTTTTGTTGCATTTGAGCAAAATACCAGTGTAGCTTATATCTTGGGTGAAGTGTCCGGCTTGTCGCCACTTCGGCGGCCAGGAACGAGCGGCACCAAGCCGGACACATCACCCAGGAAACACAGCGGCCACAACCAAAGAGCTGCGGTCCGGCTCCCATTCACCATCGAACATAGAGTGAATGACACCCAGATGGTGACGCTCGGGAAGGAGCTCAGTGGGGTGCACGGTGGCTTAGTGGTTAGCACGTTCACCTCACACCTCCAGGGTCGGGCGTTCAATTCCCACCGTGGCCCTGTGTGTGGAGTTTGTTCTCCCCGTGCTTCCTCCGGGTATTCTGGTTTCCTCCCCGGTCCAAAGACATGCATGGTATTCTGATTGGCGTGTCTGTAGTGTGTGTGATTGTGCCCTGTGATGGATTGGCATCCTGTCCTGGGTGTACCCTGCCTGGTGCTTCCTGGGATGGGCTCCAGGTTTCCCTGTGACCCTGAAAAGGATAAAGCGGTATAGATGATGGATGGATTATTATTTTGTTTTAAAAGCACTAAGGCCATAACCTAAGCTAAGCCAATTGGTGCTTGTGCTTTTGCCGCAGGTAGATGGCCGAGCACACGCTGCTTCTCCTTCATCTCGTAGGATATGATGCATATATACACTGGTGAATTTTATATAAGATCCTCTCCCTCCAGAATGTTTCATTTTAGCAGCAAGAAAACTGGTTTGTTGTCAAAAGTTGAATGTTAATTGCGCCACCCAACTATGGCAACCAGTAGTAGGAACGCCTATTGGCGACTTCATAGTACAGCGACTTGAAGAGATAAAATTGCTGTATGTGTGAATGTACCTTTAGCCTGCTACATAGATATAGTTTTTATATGATTGTCTCCTTTAAACCACATGACACTGTACTTAGTATGGTCTATGCCCCCAATTTGTAAGCTATGGTGCTATTCTATTTAGAATGATGACATTCGGTTTGGGACGCCGCATGTGAGCATCTGGCTGGCACCCTTTGCATCTGGTCGCATTTTCTCTGCATAGATCTACAGGACATGCTGCATGTGATTCATCCTACAACAACAGAGCTGTTCACTGACCAACAACCAATCAGGTGCCTGTTATGGGTAAAGAGCACACAAGCACATATGCGGCTACAGCCACAGATACCACTACAACTGTTTAATCACAGATAGATATAGATATACAACTGTAGATACAGCTACAGTTACAACGACAGACACAGCTACAACTGTAGATACAGTTAGAGTTACAGAAATGTTACAACTACAACTGTAAATACCAACCACAGATGCAACTACAGATACTGATACAACTGTAGGTACAGATACAGAAAGAACTGTATATACAGTTATAGCCACAAATACTGCTACAACTGTAGATATAGCTACAGTTAAAACTACAGATATAGCTGCAAATGTATATACAGCTACAGTAAAAGATACAACCACAGATACAATTACAATTACAACTGTAGCTACAGACACAGCCACAGTGTTGGGGGGTAAGATAAAATATTAGATGCCATGTGTGTACCTTCTATCATTATTTACACATTTGAATGGCCATAATACGAAGAAGTGCGACAACATGAAATTAAAAATGACCTTATATGGCCATGGGCATTGTTTCGACTCAGGACATCTGTCATTTGCTGCTATTGTCAAGCAAATGTTTGATGCAACAGCGCTTCACCGCTGCACATTCGCTGAGAGTAGGTGAATGGTTGAAAGGCAGGAATTTGGCCAATAGTTGCTGCAAGCCTTTTATAATCGACCAATTGGTGTGCGAGAAGGTGGGAATTACAGAGAGGGGTTAAGACAATGCAAATATGCGCACACATGATGCCGTATTAGACCATAAGCACATCATAATGAAACTAAAGCATCCCGGACATTTTCTCAAATCTAGAAAAGCTACAGCTACAGTACCTGTGAGAGAAGCACAAACTAAAAGGACACGAGTGGAGAACAACTCACATATCAGCCTGTGGATACACAGGTACTACTGCACCATGAATACACACACACACACACACACACAATAACAATATTCTGTGTGCTTAATGTTGCAGTATAAGACATAACCAAGTACTGACATGTACTGGCAATGTCACTGATAATATCACTGACTGTGATATTGTATGATTATTACAAAATGAATTCAGCCCACGACAAAAATGCAGTTCTCATCTTGGTGATTCTTGGCATTATTAGTGCATTGGACTGTTTGACTACGTGCTGATGGTAGCACCAATGGGATTTAGCCCATTTATTGCTTCATCTCTAAATAAAGAGAACATTTGTAACATTTGTAGGTAGAGACGGATTCAGATGCAGAACTGAAGTGAAACATTTAATAATGTACAAAACAAAACACAAAACAAGACTTACATGAAACAAGAGCGAGGGGGAGCAATGCTTGCTGTGAAGCATGAGGGGGGAGTGATGTCCTCTGTGGTGCAGGAAGGAGGAAAGTGATGTCCTCCATGGAGCAAGAAGGGGGGAGTGTGATGTCCTCCATGGAGCAAGAAGGGGGGAGTGTGATGTCCTCCATGGAGCAAGAAGGGGGAGTGTGATGTCCTCCATGGAGCAAGAAGGGGGAGTGTGATGTCCTCCATGGAGCAAGAAGGGGGAGTGTGATGTCCTCCATGGAGCAAGAAGGGGGAGTGTCATACGTCGCAAAGCAGAGAAAAGAAGAGACGTCTTCAGCAGAGCACGGAGGCAGAGCGACATCCTCAGCCGAGCAGGATGGCAGAGCGATGACCTCAGTGGAGTAGCAAGGCAGATCGATGTCTGAGCCTGGAGTAGTGACATCTTCAGCTGAACAGGTAGACTGAGTGGTATCCTCAACTAAACAGGGATGCTGAGCGGCACCCTCAGCTGAACAGGGATGCTGAGCGGCGTCCTCAGTCAAGCAGGGAGGCTGAATGACATTCTCCGTTGACTCAGCAGGCTGAACGAGATCCACATTAGGGGAGGGAGGCAGATCGATGTCCTTAGTGGGGCAGGGAGGGTGGGAGATGGTTTGAACCTCGTAGGAATGCTCCTTCTTGATATACTCCCTGAGGGAGTACATCATGTCGAGCCATTCCCGATTGGCTTTGATCAGGGAGAATCTCCCCTTCCTTCTCTCACCACGGTTTTCCCCTTCCAAAAAGGGCCTCTTGGATGCTGAAGAAATCTGCTGCATCCATTTTATAAGGTCTTGCATTCTTTCACATGTGTAGATAGAGACAGATGCAAATGCAGAACTGAAGTGAAACATTTAATAATGTACAAAACAAAACATAAAACAAGACAAGACCTGCATGAAAGAAGGGCAAGCATAACGTGATACCGATAGACAGACCAAACAACACAAGACAACTAACGCAGTGCAGAACGTGACTTTATATACACCCATCCTAATGAGCCAAAATGTGAATCAGGTGAAAACAGGACATGTGACTAGTTTCAGTGGCTGATGGGAATCGTAGTCTCTAGTCCTTCTCCGATATTACATGACAACAATGCAGCAGCGCTTTAAGCCTATAGTCTGTCTAGCTCTCTCACTTCCTAATCTGTACACCCTGCTACAAACCACACTTGTTATCTCATGTCATCTCACTACTATTTAGCTGGGCTGAGACTCTGCTGTAACTTTGTGCAACATTGTATAACTACATACATTACATTATGTCACTTTGACTCCAACGTTTGTGTTCTCCACTATTTCTACGTTGAATTTCACAGGAACGTGACGAATTGTTTTTAGCAGCCAACAGCAAAACCTAACCATTATCACTTATGTTTGAGATATTTGAAATTCTCCTATTAAAATGGCATTATATCTGAGCTAATAATATCCACTTGTGACAACAGCTAACTTCTCATGGGAATACAGCACCAATCAACAAATTAGACTGAGACCTGATTCAAACTGAAGTGAACTGAATTAACAAAATGTGCTAATTTGCCTGTTTTTTTAATTATTTTTTTTTAAATCTTGTATGATAAAAGAGTCCGAAGAGAACCAGAAATGTTTATTATTTTGAGAAAAATAAAAAAACAAACCTGACAAATGAGCTCTTATCTGACTGTCATCAACTGTTATCAATTGTTAATGGTAACTTCTATATGCATGCAAAGTAAAGGTTGGTATTCCCCAAGGCATTGCTATAGGGACACTGCTTTTTTCATGTCATGCTGATGACCTACGGTTGTGTGTTTCAGCCAAATCAAAGGATAGTTACCAGCTTAATAATGTTGAGAAATGTGTAAAAAGAAAAGAAAAAAAAAAACCCAAACCTTTAGACTCCGGATGCTGTGTATGCCTTCTTAGTTCAAACAAGACAGAAGAGCTTCTATGAATGCCTCAGGCTGATAAACTTTCTAATGCAGAAAAACTTACAGGATGCAGGAAAACTAGTTCATGCTTAGGTTGGACTACAATAATGCCTTGATGTCTGAGTATATGAGTTGCTTGGATGTTTCAGTAGATGCATAAACAAAATCCACATAGTCTAGAATGCAGAATGTAAAACTAGAAAGTTTGAACATATTACCCCTCTTTTATCAACACTACATTGGCTCTCAGTAAGAAATTGCATTGTTTATAAATTTTTTTACAAATGCTCTATAAAGTATAATTGAAAGGTCTTGCCCCATATTACTTGAGTAAACCTTTGGTCTATTATGATTCTCCATGCTTGCTTCAATCAAAAGGTGCAAGTTCTTTATCAGAACCTAGGATAATGTAAACTACAGCAGAGGCTGTGTCTCAGGTGGTAGAGCGGGTTGTCCACTAATCGTAGGGTTGACGCTTCGATTCCTGGCCCGTGTGACTCCACATAACGAAGTGTCCTTAGGCAAGACACTGAACCCCAAGCTGCTCCCTATGGCAAGTCAGCACCTTGCATGGCAGCTCTGCTACCATTGGTGTGTGTGTGTGAATGGGTGAATGAGACACAGTGTAAAGCGCTTTGGATAAAAGTGCTATATAAGTGTGCCATTTACCATTTAGACCTTTTCCCTATAAAGCCATTCAGCTATAAAACAGCCCTTCAATGACTTATTTGTTAATCAAGCATTTGATTAAATAGCTCTTCTCTTAGGTGAATGTGTAGATCTGTGGGTTCATGGGGGGATCTGGAGTCCCCGCTTGCACTCTGATGCATATCCTTTTACAATGTATATCCTTCAAACTACTATAGGACAAGACCTAATAATCTTCTCTCTCTCTCTCTCTCTCTCTCTCTCTTTGTCAAGCAATATGCTCACTTCTGCTGCCTAATGTGATGATGGTACCTGATGAGTATACACACATGCATTGTCAGTCACAGAGCATGGCAATGGTTTGCTACTTACCTGGAGGGACGTTCAAATTAGGTGACATAGCAGAGATCCACATATGCTACCTGCAGAGTCATCACTGGTGTCCCACAAGTCTCAGTGCTACATTACATTTACATTTATTCATTTAGCAGACGCTTTTATCCAAAGCGACTTACAGATAAGAAAATACAAGCAAAGCGATATATCAAGCAGAGAACAATGCAAGTAGTGCTACTATACAAGATCCCTTAATTGAGTTCCAGACGAGGCAAAGTGCGCAGAGTAGAGGTGTAAGTGCCAGAGTATTTATTTTTTATATATTTTTTATTTGGTTAGTTAGGTGTTCACAGAAGAGGTTGGTCTTTAGCTGTATTTTGAAGATAGTGACAGATTCTGCGGTCCGGATTGAGGTTGGAAGTCCATTCCACCACTGAGGAACAGTTAGTTTGAATGTTCTTGAAAGGGACCTTGAGCCACGCTGAGTAGGTACTACTGAGCGTCGGTCGTGGATTGATCGCAGATTGCGTGAGGGAACGTAAGCCTTCAGGAGAGAGTTGAGGTAGGAGGGTGCTGTTCCAGACAAGGTCTTGTAGGTGAGCATCAAGGCCTTGAATTGGATGTGGGCGGCTACAGGAAGCCAGTGGAGGGAGATGAAGAGGGGTGTGACATGGGTTCTGTTGGGCTGGTTGGAGATGAGGCGTGCTGCTGCATTCTGAATCATTTGAAGGGGTTTGATGGAGCTTCCTGGGAGGCCCGAGAGTAGTGCGTTGCAGTAGTCCAGTTTTGAGATAAAAAGAGCCTGAACTAGGACTCAGTGCTGAGTCCTCTTCTGTTCTCCCTCTATACATGCTCTGTTAGTGAGGTCATATCCTCTCATGGGTTTTCATACCACTGTTATGCTTATGATATGCAACTCATCATTTCCTTTCCTCCCTCAAACACTCATGGTTCTGTTCAGATCTAAGCATGACTGGCAGACTTGATGATGTTGCAGCTGAAACTACATCTGCAGCAAAAACAAGTTTCTGTCTATCCCTGAGATGCACCCCATGTCAAGACTATGTGATCTCCCTGGACAACTTTCAAATGTCCCTGCACACACCCTTGGGGTAACCAACCAACTGCCCTTGTTGCCTTACATCACTAAACTGACACAATCAGGCTAGTTTTTCCTTTACAACATTAGGAGGATCTAGCCATTTCTATCCACAGAGGCCACCCAGGTCATTGCATCTGGCTTCTGACAGGTTTGCGTCTATTTGCCATCTCATAGTTTCCACCTCTGCAACTAATCCAGAATGCAGTTGCACATTTTGCTTTCAACCTCCGGAAGTTCCCATAGCTACGCTCCCTCAACTGGCTTCCTGTAGCTGCTCACACCAGATTCAAAACACTGATGCGTGCTTGCAAAGCCAAAAACAGACCAGTACCCACCTACATTAAGCACTTATCACCCCAGCGCCACCCCAGACTGTCCTCTTCACCAGGTTAATTCTCTGTAAGTTACTCTGGATAAGGGGCATCTGCCAAAAGCCTTAAATGGAAATGGAAATAGATACTCTTATCTGTAGATGATAGATTTGTACATTCTAAGAACTGCTGTTGTAGTCATAACGACTGTCTTTTACTCATCCTAGGACTCTTTTTCATCACATCTGCTGATACAAAATATATTTTTTTGCCTCTATTCTTCTATAGCTGTATACTGTATTCTTTCAAGTTTTCTTCTCGTCTTTTTCCTTGCCACTATTGTGCCTGGCTTGCTCACTGTTACCATATACAGTATTGCACTTTGTTTATTATAAGCATTTTTCTGTGCTCTTGCCCTGTGTGTGATGTTCTGTTATGTGAGCAACTTACTTTACCCTCATCACAAGCATTTCAATGTCCATATGTCTTGACATATTATGCAAATGAGAAATAAACGTGACTTGTTTTGATTAGGGATCTACAGCTAAATCCTGATTTCTATAAAGCTCATTTCTGTCTAATGTCTGTTGTTAAAAGTGCTATAAAACTCAACTGAACTTACAAAATGTGTTCATTTTCTAGGATGAAGAATTTACTGCATCATGTATCTTTGTCAGAAAAAAAGAAACAGAAATATTTTGACACTATACTGTTGACACTAAAACTGACAAATGAGGACTAGTGAAAGTTTGAGGTCTGGCTATCCAGTTTAGTTAATTCCCAATTTAACTCCTGCTTGTGACTAGCAGTCAGTAATTAACATTGCTGAAGTGGGAGATAAGCCCTGCAAACCAGTACTGATAAGTTCCCTGCATAAGGAACTTACCTATGTCACAGTAACTCATTTAGGCCTACCATGAGTAGAATTTATGTATAGCTGTAGTGGTTAGCCTAATGAAACAGTCAATCCAAGTTTACATTTCTGAAATGAATAACTAATCTGTGGCTTATTAATTTTTAAAAATATTTTGAAAAGAAAATTGCGTCATATCACTATGCCTTCTGATTAAGGTCTAGCCTTGACGTTTAAATTATATTGGGTCATCTAACAAGTTGAGCTTGTTAGACATATAATACCTGGAGCTAATATTGTCAAGTGTAAAAGCTTGAGCTAAGTAAGTTGTAAATAACAGGAGCAAGGCAACTAAAAAATGCAGACTTTATGATTAGTTATCCTAACAGGAAAACCTGTTGATTGCCCAGTAGGGGTCACTATGAGATTTGTACATATCGTAGGACCCTAGAGGATCCAAATGAGACCATAAACTGCCAATTAAAAGGTTTTGAACACCTTGAACTAACATATTTGATTAAATTGTAAAAGTTAAAAACTCTACTCCACTGGAGAAAAAAAAAAAAAACATTAGAAACCCTCATAGGATGGTTTTAATGGTTTTAATGGGAACTGTATTGGTTTTAATGGAAGCTGTAATGGTCCCTTTGGGTCTCTACTGGTAATTCTACTTGTGGCATGTTATGTCTAGTGGATACCATTAAGAACCAATACTGGTAATGGTTGTAATGGTTAGTTTTTGGTTTGTAATGGTATTTGTAGTGGAAACCATTCGAATTTCTGTGATGGTTTCTATAGTTTCTTTTCAACAGGGTAGACTTAGTAAGAAATAGGTATAAGTGAACTGAGAAATGTTAATGACATAGTTTTATTGGAAAACAATTTAACCCTAACTGGAAGAGGCGCATCTGGATGACTCGTATTAGGCGTTTATAGCACACGGCATACATTTCTCTTACTGTACAATACTGACATTGTCTAGAATGAACTGTATTACACATCGACGTTTACAGTGACACACATTCTTACAATAACTAGCTCAACAAGTGCACTTGTCTCCAAGTCCTTATATACAAAGATTTCTGTATTTGATATAACATTTGTTTATTTATTTCCTTAGTTAATAGTCGATACTGAACAAACTGGCATAAGAAGTAAACAAACAAACAAAAAACTGGCAGTGCATGTGGGATCACACAACCAAAGGTGATTAAAATGTTTCTTGTTATACCAGACTTGACTTTACACCTCATCAGCTTTTTTTCTGAAACCTCTCCCACTTGTTGCGATCTGTCTTGTTCTGAAGGAAATGTGTGTTGGGTGACCTGATTTCTGCACCTATAACGATGGCGTGGGTGGAAAGCACCTGAAAAACTCTTTCCTTCTTGGCCTTTGTCTTGAAACCATAACTCAACATGATCTCACGTCTGCGTATCACCTTCTGTCTCTTCTGAACCGGCTGACCAGAAGCCAAGAGACATTAAAACACTCATTTTGTAGTCTTCGTGTATCATTAAGTCACTCATAAAGTCCTTTTCTGAAATGAGTTCATTTATAATTTACTGTTGTCCTTGGAGGTTGGGGAAAGTGGATGAATAGAACTTGTGATGTTTTAAGCATATGGTGCCATGTGCGTAAATCAAGCCAATATATGAGAATAAAAAATTCCAGGGGCCTGTTTTGATTTGATCCCTTTCCATCCATCTGTAAATGGTTTGAGTCTGTCTCGTACAATCTGTCATCTAACGCTTTTTTTTCCCCTGGCAGAAGGGAAAAAATGCGAAGACCTGTATCACTGGAGAACTCACATTATTTATGCAGAAATAATATATTTATTTGTTGAATATTATGCATGAGAGCTGTCACAAGAAAAGCAGGGCATCTTTATCATTTGTAGTTTTCCCACCAGATTCCAATTATCCTGGATAACCCATAGCTGCTCATAATTCATTTAAAATATTGTTGTTTTTTGTTGTTGTTGTTTTTTCTTGTGAAACATCCCCTGCCACAACCTTCTTAATCAGAAAATATTTTTGTTTATGTGGAAGCTGTTGGGATTGATTTGGGTGGTTAAAGCATTTATCTGAGAAATCTTATAGATGGTGCTAATCTAACTTCATAATATACTGTACACCTAGAGTTGTTCTTCAGAGAATGGCCAGTTAAGGATTCGGAGTAAAATGTCATCTGTTTAAAGTTCTGTATGTATCTGGCTTCTACAGAATATTATGTATATTTTAAATGAAAAAAAAAATCGATTTTTAAAAACTGTTGTTTTTTTTTTTGCTTTCTTTTTATCCGATTAAGACCAGATATATTGCAGAAGTTCTTATGCTTCAATCCTCAGAGAGCTACTGCTTTTTTTTACCTTTAAAAATATTTTAATAAAATGAAATTGATCTCAAAGCTCTCCCTTTGCCCTGAGCCCTTTGCCGTCTATATGACAAGAAACACAACTGAAAATAAATTTCAATGAAAATGCAAGACAGGATGCAACTCTGTGCTACAATAAGAACAATAGTCTGTTCTGCAAAACTAGATTAGCTTGTTTTCAAAGCTGAATTAGAATAAACAACAACCTGGCTTATCTATATATGTTTATGGATTTGACAAAAAAAAGAAAGAAAAGGAATGACAAATGAGAAAGAATGCCATTTCTCTTCTTTCTACCTTTCCATTTGGCAAACAGAGATAGGGAGTGCACACAAAATTCCTCAGACCTTTCTTTGGCTGTCTTTCTCTTTCCCACCACTGAGCTTTTCATTATATCAACATTTTTCTCCCAAATGTTTGAACAACTAACCCAGAAGTATGTGCAAACCCATTTTCACTCCCCTCTGCAAATATTAGTGCAATTTGAACTGCTTGCTGAACTTTTTCTAGCAGAGGTAAACTGTGTCAAGAAATCATTTTGATAAGGTTACGCGATTTTGGTCATGTGTATTACCTCAGGTGATTACTGGTTTGTTCTTCCTTTTAAATATTTTCTGTTTTAAAAGCATTTTACATAAATGGAATGGATCATGTAACAACAAACATTTAGCATTAACAGATTTTTTTTTTTTAAACCTGATTTTAAATAATGAAACATGTACATGACAATGCAGCAAACTGCACTAAACTATTATTATTATTATTATTATTATTATTATTATTATTATTATTATTATTATTATTATTATTATTATTAGCTTTTGTTCTTCACTGGGAGCCCAAGTCATAGTGTCATACAAATACAGGGGTCTTCAATCTCATCAACAAGGGTTACTTTGGTTGTATGTTTTTAAGTCCAGCCAAATAGGTGGGTAAGATCGGATAAGATCCCTCCTGGCCTAAACTGGAATAAATTGCTGCAAATTTACAGCATAGTTGGCTAACTAGTGTTTTTGGCAGGGGTGAAAACGGTAAAAATTCTCTTGTGTTAACCTTAAATTTACCTTTATACGCTAGTAAAAAACTAGCATATACTAGCAAAATATACTTACTAGTATACTAGTAAAACTAGCAAAGTCCTGACCTTAATCCAATAGAAATGTTGTGGAAGGACCTGAAGCAAGCAGTTCATGTGAGGAAACCCACCAACATCCCAGAGTTGAAGCCGTTCTGTACTGAGGAACGGGCTAAAATTCCTCCAAGCAGATGTACAGGACTGATCAACAGTTACTGGAGATTTTTAGTTGCAGTTATTGCTGCACAAGGGGGTCACACCAGATACTGAAAACAAAGGTTCACATACTTTTGCCTCTCACAGATATGTAATATTGGCTCATTTTTCTCAATAAATAAATGACCAATTTATAATATTTTTTGTCTCATTTGTTTAATTGGGTTCTCTTTATCTACTGTCTTTCTGGATATATATAGAAAATTCTAAAGGGTTTACAAACTTTCAAGCACCACTTTAGTTGTGCTGTCATAACTAGTCTTCCCAGAGTCTCTGCTTGCACTCTTTAACCATTACGTGACAAGAGCATACCTAATAATCTGTTTTCTCTCTCTCTCTCTCTCTCTCTCTCTCTCTCTCTCTCTCTCTCTCTCTCTCTCTCTCTCTCTCTCTCTCTCTCTCTCTCTGAGCTACACATGCTACTCCTTAGATACCAGTGATCCTGACTCCTTCTGCTCTCCAGACCTGCCTGATCCATCCTGATGCCCTACATCTGGTTGGAGTTCTCATCACCTGATAATCACTCGCTGCAGCTAAGGATGGCTCCACATGGACAGCCTAAAGTTCACCATCAGTTTACTCTAGATGGTACCACATAGAAACCATAAAGATGGCTGTGGATGTTCTTTGTTGGATCTCTTTAGGACTGCAATGGCTAAGAACAGTTTGCACTCAAGTCTCCATCACTGAACAGTTAATAACTTCAGTTCCATATAATAGACTTTAAGTTAAAACTATAATGAATTCAGAAATGACTCTCATATGCTCATACTCAGAATTTACTCATAATCTCATAAGATCTTATTTACATAATTTTACTTTAGACTGTATATTATATATTTACAGAAGAGAAATTATTATAACCGCACTATCCGCTGTCACCCAGATGAGGACGGGTTCCCTTTAGAGTCTGGTTCCTCTCAAGGTTTCTTCCTCATGTCGTCTCAGGGAGTTTTTCCTTGCCACCATTCCCTCTGGCTCGCTCATTAGGGATACATTTATACATTTAAAATTGATCTCCGGAATGTATATATTTCTGTAAAGCTGCATTGTTTAAAGCTGTATACAAATAAAACTGAACTGAATTGAAAGTTGAGTGTTCAAATCCCAGCACTACCAAATTGCCATGGTTGGGTCTTTGAGCAAGACCCCTAGCCTACTGCCCAATTGTATCCTGTATCAGCCAAATGCACCAGATTATGTTTTATTTTATATTCTAATCAAATTTACACGTATTTGTCTTGTTGAGTTTACAATATATAACTGGAAACATACAGGAAAAATAACAGGAATGATTTGTAAAGATATTACAGTACTTTTATGTAAATATTTTTTCTACAGTTAGTTATTGTAAAAAGAAGTTTGCAGTATAGGATGTAATATTATAGAATTTGAGTCCGTGGAGTGAGGGGGAACATGTGTGAAAATCCATGCGTTGTTGTTTTGTCTTAAATTTGTGTTAAAATGATCAAACCTGCACCCTGTCCAGGGTGTACCCCGCCTTGTGCCCGATGCTCCCTGGGATAGGCTCCAGGCTTCCCCGTGACCAAAGGAGTAAGCGGTATAGAAGATGGATGGATGATCAAACCTGCAAGGAATTCTGGCTACTCTTCTGAACATTTTCACATGTTCTGCAACAAGGCGGGTAAAGCAGGGAATGCAGCACTCTTCCAAGAATCTCCTTTGAAGCCTAACTGCTACATAGTATTTGAATTTTGGGGATTATTGTATGACATATAAAAAAATGAGAAAAGGAAAATATATTGTATACTGCAAATCAGAAATGCACACCCATATTAACTTCCCCTGAAAAGACTAGAGAAATAGTACATCTAGCTTTTTCTGCGCCTGAACATTTTTGAGTAACTTCAAGACTTTTTGTGCAGTTCTTGAGTAATAGCTGTGATGTGAATCTTGCTACATGTGCCAAAGGGCCAGTTTGTGCTTTCACAAGCAGCTCTTTCACAAGTAAAAACCCTACGCGCATGCAAAAGCTTTTTGGCAAACTTTCTTGAAATACTCCACTTACTGCCCGTATCAGTATTTGTCTTCATTTAGAATGCATTATCTGTTCAATCTGAACAATATTTACATATTCAGTTATACATTACAGTAAACGGTGTGCCTTAAGACAAAAGACAAACTTGTACTTGACTCACTAGATGGATTAAACAAACATTACATCGAGGATGTTCATTTTCATTAGTGCATTTTCATTTCATTCTTGTAAAAAAGGTTTTATTTCATACATGGTTTAAAAAATGGCTGTCCTGTTGATTTTATTTTTAATCAATGTAACAAGACATTGAAAGTGTTGAGAAGAAGCTAAACAAGTTAAG
Source organism: Ictalurus punctatus (assembly GCF_001660625.3). NCBI lineage: Eukaryota > Metazoa > Chordata > Actinopteri > Siluriformes > Ictaluridae > Ictalurus > Ictalurus punctatus. The sequence goes on along the minus strand of NC_030441.2, from coordinate 9,079,637 downwards.
ATGCGTAATTATAAATAACGATCATAAGTAATAATTGTTGTTGCATCTTAACGGATAATACCTGATACTGAATTCATATAAATATCAGTAAAGCAAAATTGCAGACCAAATATTGGCACTTTTTGGCTTTAATTTGGACATGTTTCTTATGTTTTTTTATGGAACAAAATAAACTCAGACTTTTGGACCCCACTGCAAATGTATTACACCGTTTTACTGTGTGAACTTTTCTTTGTGTCCTTTGCTATTTCCATTAAATTCCCCTGGAAGGTAATCTACTTGCTCATTTAAGGGCCTTTGGCCATTCTGATTTGACAAGGACCATGGAGGGAGACTGCTGCTGATCAGTGGCAACACTGTTGCCAATTTCACAGCCCCTGAGGCAGGACAAAAGTACCCAAGGGAGATTTCACAGCTTTAATGTGCTGTGTGTGACCAGAGAGTAAAATGAGGGAGTCATAAGAGGTGGCACTGTATTTCCTCCCTCACATGATGTCCTTCAGGAGCACTCCTGTGAACCGTATGACCTCTGCATAGACAACGGCAATAAAAATTTTTATAAAGATAACTACGTTTTGTTCAACTGATATTGTAGAATCCCAAATTGGCTGCATCTGTGCGTATTCTCGTCACAACCCAATTGTACATCAGACTATTCACTTCAGATTCTCTCTATTCAAATAAACAAAGGCAGGAGGTTGAAACCATTTCAAAGATTAGTTTGAAAGCCTGACAAAAACAGTCACTCTGCTATTCTCTTTGCAGCTCTGCAAAGTTGGAAAACTAAATTACAAAAGTTTATTTTGGTCCAGAAGTAAACACGTAGATCAAGCTGCATGAGTTCGGGCTTGGTTTTCATCAACATAGATGAATTGAGCTTTGGGAACTTTGAACCACCTGCTGAAACTTTTGTCTCTGACCCAGTTCTGTCATGTTTTTACTCAAATGCAGTGCCAGCTACAGGCTAAAGATTAAAGTAATACACAATAATCATTGATCAGACTAAGAAACTGGGATCACATATGCAGATCTAATTAACTCTAGTCATATGCGAACACAACAATTACATCACAACCTACGTTCCATCCATCCATACTGCTTATTCTTCCTTCAGGGTCAAGGGGAACCTGGAGCCTATCCCAGGGAGGCGGGGTACACCAACAGACAGGGTGCCAATCCATCGCAGGGCACAATCATACACACACTACGGACACTTTGGGCATGCCAATCAGCCTACCATGCATGTCTTTGGACTGGGGGAGGAAACCCCTACAGCACGGGGAGAACATGTAAACTCCACACACACAGGACAGTGGGAATCAAACCCCGACCTTGGAGGTGTGAGGCGAACGTACTAACCACTAAGCCACCGTGCACCTAAGTTAACCTAAGTTAACCTAAGTTAACCTTGTTTCAAAGCAAAAATGTGTATAATGTGTAACTGTTACAAAGTAGCCTGTTTATATTTAATAGATACTATATTATATATACACTATATATTACACACACACACACACACACACACACACACTTCCCTCCACTAATATTGGCACCCTTGTTAAATATGAGCATAGAAGGCTGTGAAAAATGGTCTTTATTGTTTAACCTTTTGATCTTTTGTTAAAAAAACTCACAAAAATACTCTGCTCTCATGGATAACATGTATATGTATATGTATACACACACACACACACACACACACACACACACACACACACACACACACACGTACACCAGTTATCCAAGTTAAAAAGTTATCCATGCAGTTATCCAATCAGCCAGTCACGTGGCAGCAGCACAATGCATAAAATCATGCAGATACAGGTCAAGAGCTTCAGATAATGTACAAATCAAACATCAGAATTGGAAAAAGTGTGACTAACCATATCAAGAATGCTGGTGCCATATGGGCTGCTTTGAGTATTTAAGAAATCTCCTGGGATTTTCATACATAACAGTCTCTAGAGAGAATGGTGCGAAAATCAAAAAAACATTGAGTGAGCGACATTTCTGTGGGTGGAAACGCCTTCAGAGGTCAGGGGAAAATGGCCAGATTGGTTCGAGCTGCCAGGAAGGATATAGCAACTCATATAATCACTCTTTACATCTGTGGTGATCAGGAAAGCATCTCAGCGTGAACAAAACACTGAACCTTGAGGTAGATGGGCTACAACAGCAGAAGACCACATTGGGGTTCACTCCTGTCAGCCAAGAACAAGAATCTGAGGCTATAATGGGCACAGGTTCACCCAAAATGGATTAGAAAATAAAATGACCTGGTCTTCTTCCAGTCTTCAACAATGCAGTTTCGGAGAGTCTGTGTCCATGATAGTCTGAGATCGTTGTTCTTGGCTGACAGGAGTGGAACCCGATGTGGTCTTCTGCTGCCGTAGCCCATCCATGTGTCGTGCATTCTGAGATGCTTTTCTGCTCACCATGGTTGCAAAGAGTGCTTATTTGAGTTACAATAGACTTGATGTCAGCTCAAACCAGTCTAGTCATTCTCCTCAGAGCTCTCTTATCAACAAGGCGTTTCAGCCTGCAGCTCCGCTCACAGGATGTTTTTAGTTTTTCGCACCATTCTGTGTAAACTTTAGAGACTGTTGTGTGTGAAATTCCCAGGAGATCAGCAGTTTCTGAAATACTCAAACCAGCCTATCTGGCACCAAACAGCATGCCACGGTTAAAGTCACAGAGATCACATATTTTGCAATTCTGATGTTTGATGTCAACATTAATTGAAACCACTGACCTGTATTTGCATGATTTTATATGCATTGTATATGCATTGTGCTGCTGCCACATGATTGGCTGATTAGATAACTGCAAAATGAACATGTACAGGTGTTCCTATATGTAATGTGTGTGTAAGATCATATAATCAAATCCCGATGTAATATCATATAGTCAAATCATACAGTCGAGACATTTCATGGAACTTCGAAAATACATAAAAGTAATGAAAAAAAAATCACAATGGCTGATTTAAATATGTGATACTAAAGTAACATGCAGCAACATCATTAGATTAAATAATAATACATCAGAGTTAGTAACAGTTCTGTACAAAAGTGAACCATATAATACTACAATCGTACCAAGCTAACAGAAGACGTAAAGTATGTTTGCTCTTGTCAGTGAGGAAAAATATGCCTACAGCTTTGCCTATGAACATTGAGATTAATTTTTATCCATTTTTTCCCCACACCTTTAAGCGTTATATTCGACCTACTATAGCACCCTTTGAAACGATTTTCTATCAGTGTTGTTGAATACTCAAATCCGATTGGTCAGAAGATAACGAATAATTTTATATAACAGCAGTATTGAGAGTAGCTCGGGCTGCAAGGTTTATTTTAATATGCTGATTAGATTACTTTACTAACTCAAGTGAAGTGTGTGACATGACACCTTGGAGTTTCAAGAGATCATGTCAACATCATGGGGATTTTAACAAGATGGTGTGTTTCATCTGATTTCATCTGATTACACTATTTATATGTTACTGAGAGCTGATAATGGTTTACTAGGTAGCAAGACAATATGACTATGTACATTTTAAGTGTGTTCTGACCTACTGCTTGAGACAACCTCAGCGTACGTGCTGCCAGTGGTGCAGATGATGCACAGGTCTCAGTGGTGATTGGAGGTCAACAAGTGTGTATTACAAATATTACTAATTTATACAGAACTGCCCTCGGGTTAGCACTTACACCGAAGTGTACTTGTTTGTGATTCGGCTGCTGCTCTGTTCTGACCCGTGCTCTGCCGATTTCAGCTTCATGCAGGACTGCTGTTCATCCACTGCCAACACATCAGCAGGCAGACACCAACAACAGAGGCAAGACTGGGCACAAAATCAAATTTTATTACAAAAAGTTTGCATCAAAATCAGGACAACAGATCTGTCCAAACAGAGAAGTTCAAGCAAACATACCCTATATGGCCAAAAGTGGAAAACTGACCATCACACAAATATGTGCTTCTTCCCCAAACTGTTGCCACGAATTTAGAAGCAAACAATTGTATAGAATGTCTTTGTAATGCTATAATATACAATTTCCCTTCACTGGAACTAAGAGGCCCAAACCTGTTCCAGCATGACAATGCCTCTGTGCACAAAGCAAGCTCCATGAAGACATGGTTTTCCAAAGTTGGTGTGAGTGTCCTACACAGAGTCCTGACCTCAACCCCACTGAACACTACTGACCCGGAATGCCGACTGCACCCCAGGCCTCCTTGCCCAAAATCAGTGCTAATGCGCTTGATCACTAATGCGCTTAAGGCTGAATGGGCAAATCACTACAGCCATGCTTCAAAATCTAGTGGAAAGCCTTCTCAGAAGAGCGGAGGTTATTACAACAGCAGGGGTGGGGGGGCTACATCTGGAATGGGATGTTCAGAAAGCTCAGATGGGTGTGAAGGTCACATACTTTTGGCCAAACAGTGTACTTACAGTATATACTTAGGGTATAAATAATGGAAAATGTATTAAGTGAAAATAGTTCATCCCAACCCCTTAAACCAGGCTAGTAGGTGGATTGGCTATTCTAAATTGCCCTTAGGTGTGAATAAGTAATGTATAAATGATGGAATGAGTTTCCTTACCCTGAAACAGCTCTTAAACCGTTTGCTGACCATATATAAGGCTATTGGGTTGATACATGAGTTCACTGAAGCCATGTTGATCCCAATGTAATCAAGGACCAGGAAGAAGCTGGAGGACAGTGACATAACACATCATGCACACTTTGATACAATACAGAACATGTACTTTATAGTATATTAAACTGTAATCGGGTTTCCGTTCATATTTGTCATTGATCATAAGAAAATCTGAATGACCATGGACAATGATTCATTGCAAACAAACCAACTGGACACATGGTGTCACACCTCCAGGGTTGAGGGTTTCAATTCTGGCCTCTCCTCTGTGTGTTTGGAGTTTGCATGTTCTCCCCATGCTTCGGGAGTTTCCTCAGGGTACTCTGGTTTCCTCCCCCAGTCCAAAGACATGTTCTGTTGGCTGACTGGCATCTCTAAATTGTCCATAGTGTGTGAATGGGTGTGTGATTGTGCCCTGTGCTGTATTGGCACCCCATCCAATGGGTCCCCCACTTTGTGCCCCGAGTCCCCTGGGATAGGCTCCAGGCTCCCTGCGACCATGTGTAGGATAAGCAGTACAGAAGATGGAGGGATGGATGGCCACATGTAAGTGTGTTCCAGGCTTTTCATAAATATGTGTTTGGAGATGTTCTTCTGCTATCTGATGGGCAAAACATTCTCTCCTAATACTCTCTTATTGAAATCCTTTAAATCAGTGTAGTTTAAAACATATCAGCTGGTGAGCTGAAATACAACAAAAACTGAGCCCAAAGTTCTAAAAAGTGTGTGTTTTACCTCAGAAGCTCACAGCGGTTTGGATCGTCCTCATTATAAAGGGTGAGTTTGAGAATACGGCTCAGGTGCAGAGGCAACCAACACAGAGCAAAGACCAACACCAAGCAGAACACGGTCTTGGCCACCTCGCGTCTCTATGGTAGAAAAAACGCCACATTTTGATATCAAAGTTTTTCATGTAACGTAACTTTCTCAATATAAGCAAGCATGAAACTATAGAGACGGGCGCCTCAATATTATCTGTCTCCTTTTGAGAATTAGTCTTCACATCATTTTTAGGTGTACCTGTATACTAAAAGTAGACCTAATGCTGAAAGAAGCATATCATTTTTTTTTAACTTTCAAATGGGTAAGATAACTACTTCTCCTGCCGTTTGCCTCCACTTCCCACTCCTACAGGACCATGCAGAGAAACACACAGACACACGAGACGAGTTAATGAACCAGTGCTTCTCTCGTATATAGAGCGATGGAAAATGAACGATCATTTTGCGTTATCTCACTCCATTCTCTCCATTAACTGGCAATTTATCAAAGTGCGGTATATGCCAGAAGACTTCACAAACACAAGAAAGCCGGCTACATAGCGTGATGAGCTCAGGCAGGCGAGATCAGATGGGGCGAGAACACAGGAAAATGGGTTTGTGAGAGAAACAGCGTTCACTGACAGAATCCTTTCAGAGAGGGATCATTCACACGATATACTAAAGTTATTAGTATATAATATAGCACTGTTGAATGTGTGATTCTGATTGGCAAAAAGTCTTAATTAATTTCTGTAACAGCAGCTCAGACAATAGCTCTCCAAGCTTATTTGTTGTTATTGTGCTTGTTCTAATATGTTATTGTTTCTATAGTAACAACTTCACAGGAATTTTTATGGTTCACATTAACGGATTTAAAAAAGAAAACGTGCAATCGCTGATATGTTATGCTTCCTGTTAGGGCATTTTGGAAGTAGTCTCCAGTGTCAGTGCATTGTAATAGTCAGAGGTAAAGCTGTAATGAAAAGTCTTCAAGATGGGGGAGACCACGGTTTCCCCATTGCATGACACGCTGTCATTTTTCTGTCTTATTAACATCAGTAGAGTGAAAAAAGAGATGTGGTTGGAGGAACGGCTGTTTAGAGCTACTATAACACAAATGATAACATGGAACTAAATTGTTAGTATAAATGAATTAATAGTATGAGGTGTTGCTCTTTGATTAATAAAGTATAAGAAGAATAAAAGACTTTGTGATGTGTTGTTATTGGGAAACAATCAACTTTAGCATGGTAATGGCCTTCCACTTCACATCACTGATTAGTTTCCTATAACAAAATTCTTGAGGAAGTACAGTATTGTGAGTACCTACAGGGTTTCGTGGAGTTTTTTGTGATTGTTGCGGCCAAAAATGCTTGATTTTGCCACGGCCATTTTCAAAATTTGTGATGCTTTTCTGTGGAAAACTACGCGAACTGGCGAAATCACATTCGGGTGAAATTGTTTTGCACGACCTTTCGCAGTGATGTTTATTGGTAAATGAGACCTTTTAGCTGTACTCGTGTCGAATCGAAGAGGGCTTTGGCTCACGTGACGCATCCTGCCACAAATCTTTGTGCTCATTTTGAAAAATTTCAAGCTGTATTTCCGAATACTGTGGAGATGAATTGACTTTACATTAATTTCTGCGATAGCAAAATTGTGAAATCCTGGCGGGACTGTATTGTGCTAATAATTAAGCATTTATTTGAACTATAATTGGCCCAGACTTGAGAAGAGAATAAGTGGTATCACCCATTCATAGCTAGTACCTGATTAAAAAGCTAACACCTTTTGGTAGCACGATTATTATATTCAAGCTCCAATCAGCAGTGGCCTAAACAATGCTTTGTCCACTCAGGGACTCCTCTTAGTTGCCGTGGAGAGAGGATGAAAACATGTATTTTAATGGCCTCAATTTCTTCAAAGACATGTTGCAAGCGTATAACTCAAATTGCATCAAACTGCCACTTGCTGATTGGGGCTTGTAGGGCTTTAGGGCACTGGATTCAGAGGTCATGAATAGTTATAGAGTGCACCAACATGTTTCAAGTGGTCGTTCAGAGCAATCTGCACACTGTCCTTCTTTCGCAGCATTTCACAGGTCATGAGAGAGTAGAAGATGGCAGTGCAGGCCAGTGGCATGCAGAAGTAAAAGCTGAAGAGCCACCAATCTTTTGCTGATTTATAAAACTGAGAACAGATTAAAAAAAATCACACACACCACATTAATAATAAGCATCAAAAGGATTCTTGACAAACTTTCCCTGAAAAACTATGTTATTAATTCCAACCCTTGTGTTCCCTCACTTAGCATTTACTGTACTCACTGACCAAAGGCATTTCTTATTATCATAAATATGCCAATATGTCTTGTTTTAAACTTTTTCTTTTTAAATATAGTAAAATTCAATAATGACTTGTTTAATGTTTTCAGTAATGACAGTCCATTTGAGAAATTGACCCAAGCACATCATGAGTCATTAAACCATTTATAAAATTGAGCATTAAAATAAGTCAATTTGACTAGAACAAACCTTAAAGGTTAAGTATGTAATAATTTAATGGCTGTCCATTTGAATCAAACCTCACACAGCTACTCCATTATAAATTCTACAGTCAATACATGACATGATTTAAATTCAATGTGCAAAAATTGTATGTGTGTGTGTGTGTGTGTGTGTGTGTGTGTGTGTGTGTGTGTGTGTGTGTGTGTGTGTGTGTGTGTGTGTGTGTGTAATTCCTGTGCAGGCTAATGGAACGATACAGACATCTAACTATCCAATTTTTAATGCTCTTGAATTCTGAATGCGGATTTAGAGTCAAAACCATCTTAGAGATGCAACAGGGTTTGTACATTTGATAAACACGAACATGCACACACATACCCACACACACACACACACACACACACACACACACACACACAAAAATACAAACTATACTGACCTTCATGAACTGGCTCTTTTGCATGGGATGCAGCAGGCAGATCCTCAAGTGATCTCCTTTATAATCCATAGCGATCATGTCAAAGGCGACGATCTCAGGCACTGCCAGAATGATGGACAGCAACCATATCACTATGATCTCGATAGTCGTGCATTTGGGCACTCCGATTCCTTTGATGCGGCTCCAGGATGCTACCGCACGGTACCTTGTAGAAGTCAGACAGTTGGTGATGATTTTTTTTGTTTTAATACTAATTTTACCCCCCACCCCCCCACTTTCAGCACTATTTATACTGCACAATATCACCTGGACTGTACTTATATTTCTTATTGTCTTTCCATGTAATATATATTTATGTTTACTCTTGTAGACTATTTTGTTCCATATGTAACTTTATAAAGTGTTGTGTATAAACTAGAGGCGCGTATAAGAACAGCGATCCCATGGGACTCAACAATACAATTACTCCTAATCAAGCAACATATTCATTCATCTGGTCAAGATCCTTGTGGTTTATAAACTGCTCAATTGTTTATATTTTGAGAAATAGATCGAGAAAGTTCATTAGAAAATATTGCAGGCAGGTAAAAAGCAAAAATAACGTGAGACTGGACCCATATTGGCTGTTGCACTGTAATCCCTGAGGCCTTGATACTCCAGCATTAAAAATCAGCTCATTCATTCCATATCACTAAAACTGTATTACTGGGTAAGTCCAACATATCGACAAGCTCAATATACTGCTCATCATCTGGTACTGAGTACATACTAGAGCAGTGGTCACCAACCCTGTACCTGGAGATCTAACTTCCTGAAGACATTAGCTCCAACCATAACCATTTCCACCTGACCATCTAGCCTTAAGAACTTCTTGATCAGATAAATTTTGTTTGCAGATGAAACCTGCAGGAAGGTAGATCTCAAGGAAGAGGGTTGGTGAACTAGAGAATACTAGACCATGGCTGCATCCGAATATCCCTACTACCTTACGATACAGTAGATGAAAAGCAGAATGTCAAAAGAGTAGTATGATTAAATTCTTAGTATTCATAAATCAGTAGGTGAGAACTACTGCTTCTGCTGAGATTCAGCAGTTTGGAAGCAATGGACATTGTTCTATATCCCATAAAGCAACGAGACTGGACTGGAACAGAAGAGCTGTCTGAATCAAAAAATGGCGGAAGGCAGCGTGTCGGCTCTTTTTAAGTTGTAGGTCATGACAATGCCAACATGGCGAATGTAATGCGTCCGGATTGTATTCATGCTACACACTTATACTGATCAATACATACTGTATCAACAGCCGAGCAGTAGGCACTGAATCGAATTCAGTAGTTACTGTCACTGTATGCGATTTTGAACAACGCCCAAGTCTAATAGTCATAAGTTAAAGTAACTGGCATACTTTTGCCCAATTGTCACTGAATTTCTTGACTTCATAATCATATTGTTATACAATAGCTCACGCATTGATAATAAATAGCAAACCCATTGTGGTAAAGCATAATTACTTTACAATGTTGAGATGTCTCTGTAAATGACAAATATGCCCTACATGCATCTCAGCATGCTCTAAATAAAACAATACTGAATTATTTGTAATAAGATGTACCTGTCTATGCTTAATGCACACAAACTCAAGACTGTGATGCCAACTGATGCCTTCTGCACAAAAGGAACCAGTTTGCAGACTCCAACACCAAAAGGCCAGTCTTCAGCCAGAAGCTAAAAGAGGGAATTGCAGTTTGGTTAATTTGAAATGTCCACAAAAAAGCCTTACTAGAAATAACAAATGAACTCAAAAATATATAAATTATATACATGTTTTTCTTTGACCAGAAATGTAGTACTGCAGTTTTACTTTCCATAGTTGTACACTGGTTTTTTTTTTATTTTTTTTTTAGAATTGCAAAACTTCCAAATCTTAATTCATATTCAATCATTCATATAATGTCACACGTTCAATATTAGGCAGGTCTTTGCGGCTCACACCTTACCAATATGAACACGCTGAGATACCATGACACCATGCTAAACATCCATAATATACAGATATGTTTGCAAGTTTACATACTCCTTACAGAATCAGCAAAATCTTAATACTTTAAACAAAATAAGATTGATCATAAAAATCTGATGTTTTTTTATGAATAAAAATAAACTGAATAAACTATTTCACAGAACAGATGTTTACATATAGTCCACAAGACAAGATAATAGTTGAATTTAAAATAATTACCCTGTTCAAAAGTTTACACACCCTTGATTATTAATACTGTGTGTCGTTACCTGGATGATCCACGACATGATGTTTTTATGTTTTGTGAGAGTTGTTCAAGAGTCCCTTGTTTGTCCTGAGCAGTTAAACTGCCCACTGTTTTTTCAGAAAAATCCTCCAGGTCCTGCACATTCTTTACTTTTCCAGCATCTCCTGCGTATTTCATCCCTTTCCAACAGTGACTATATGATGTTCAGATCCAACTTTTCACACTAGCTGCATTTACATGGACAACAATAATCTACTCTTAACCCGATTAAGACCGTACTCTGATTAAGAAACTACCATGTAAACAGCCATTTTTACTTACCTTAATCTAATTAAGGTCATACTCGAATTAAGGTCATACTCGAATTAAGACAGGTGGAGTACTCCTGTTTTAGTCGCATTATGGACGTGTATTACAGACACGTAAACACCTTAATCACATTATGAATGTGGTGTGAGAGTTTTCACCGCATTTTGCAACAGGACACGATCTCACACGGCGGTGCTCATTTTATGGCGAACAAGAGAGTTCGGCTGCGTCCCAAACCGCATACTTGCCTACTATAGGCCTGTAGTGGGGAAAAATATCTCGGCTACTATATAGACGATAAGTACGCAGTTTGAGACGCAGCCCACGGTTTCAAGCAGTCGTCTATTTGCACGTTCAGCATGACAAATAATTAACCGCACTTAAAGTGTTTGTAAATAAAATAAAACACCCAAAACTGTATACGGTACCATAACGAAGACGACTTGTATGTTGATATGTGAAATTCTGGAGGGACGTCGGATGGCGCGGTGCGGTGACGTAATGACGCGGGCTGTTACTCTAATTATGTTCTATAACATGTAAAACGGGAACATGACAGGAGTATTCTAAAGCAACTCATGTAAACACCTTAATCACAATATTATCTTACTCAGAGTAAGGTCAATAATTAGATTACTGCTGTCCATGTAAACGTAGTCACTGAGGACAAGGGACTCGTACACAACTATTACAAAAGGTGCAAACACGATACATTAAGAGCCAGGGGGATGTAAACTTTTTAACAGGATCACCGGACGTAAATTGTTATTATTTTGTTTAAAGATTTTTTTTTTCAATTAGTACTGCCGTTCAGACGCTAAATAAGATAGTTACACGTCTCCCAGGAGACAACATACTTACGATTACAATAAAGATAAATATATTGGGTCACAAAAACAACAAGAACAACAATAAAAGGCAACAAAGAAAAAGGAATCTTTTTCAAGATCTTTAAGAGTGAATGAGGAATTAATTCCTGAAGAATGAAATATATGACGGGCTAAATCTTTTTTTTTTTTTTTTTTTTTTTTAAGTATTAAGAACAAAAATGAATAAACGTTTCCTTACTTTGTCTACAAAAAAAGAGTACACGACATATGAGTTTACAGGTTAAATAGTACCCAGGACTCACCTTGTACACGTTAATGGGGATGCCGATTACGACGTGCACGAGGTCACCGAGCGCGAGGCTCGCGATGAGCAGGTTGGGCCCGTTGCGCATGCGCTCGTTCGCATATATGATCCGCAGCAGCGCAGAGTTGCCCACGAGCCCCGCTACGAACACGAGGCACGACACGGCCGCGTTTATGTACTTGAACGCGTCCCGGATCTCTGTGGGTCCCGTGCACATTGGCGGCGGCGCGCGCGAGTGTCGCGCGGCCGTGACGTTCAGCGCGCGCAAGCCGTTAGCTTTTTCTTCCGAGTCTTTGGCTTCGACGCACGTTAACGCCAGCAGCGCGAGCGAACAAAATATCAATGTAGTCTCCAATTTAGTCATTTTTAAAATAATAATAATAATAATAATAATAATAATAATAATAATAATAATTATAATTAAAACATGAAATATAATGAAAGTGAGGTAATAGCCGACTTTTCACTTTCAAACAACTGACTGAAAATCTAGACTATTTCCCGAATGCTGTCATATCAGAGCCTTCGTGAGGAAAATTGGGTTTCTGAGGTAAAAATGTTCCTCACAAACACTTGTTCCTTCTCCTTGTGTTCCTTTCACCTCTCCTGAGGTGACATAAACAACTTCCAAAATGAGAAATTAAGAAAGAACAAAAAAACCCTCCTAGTCCTTTCCTTACAGATGAGTTGAAAGACTCAAGCTTCCATTGACTTCATTAAGGAAATTAGGTTCATTTGAATAAAAGTAGCCATGTCATGACTTCTCCTCCTTCTTCAGAGTAAATGTTGATGGTGTATGTTCTCCTTTCGGAAGACTAAAAATGTCTTGTTTTATGGAGTCCTCTTTCCCAAGAGGTTAGGCTACATTTTTTATTTAAGCTCCATCCCACATGGCTGACCACAAACACAGGGTGCTGAGGGGAGGAGGATGAGGAGGAGACAATCCTTAATGTGTTCAGCGCCTACAGAGGTTGAGATTTATCACTTCATTAAACTTAAAACAACGCATTTAGAAGCTGTGGTTGACGACGGTTTTGCTGAAATGACTGGAATGTAAAATGCACTGCTCACCACAACATTAAATAAATAATAATAAAAAAATAATCCTAATGAAACATCTAAACATGACAAACATTTGGAGCAAACATAAAAATGAATTAATATCTGCCTACCTGATCGTTATAGTAATAAGAGGGTAGGATGGTGAAAATATAAAAAAGGCCAGTAGCTGTTTGAACGGAGACCTGAAAAGGGTATATCAGTACTTTTTCAGTAAGGTTAGATCGCTTCTAAAGACAATGTACAAGCACATTTATTTTAAAGTTGATACTGAGCCACGGCTTGAAGTGATTAGATCTGTCTCACTGAGTTTGTACAGAAAAGGGAGGTCCTGACAGGAGCATGCTCATGCATCACACTCATATCTACACTCTTTGTTACTTAAGCCGGCTTTAGACTGCGAGTACGGCGGCGTTTTAAGAATATTACATGTCACACTGTATGAGATGATTCAAATAATATCTTAGCTGAGTCACATAAATGACTGCGATAACACACGTCAGATTATACGGTGAAGATCCTCTAATGATAGACTTAAGCTAGATTAAAGCAAAGCACATAAACAGAAACATTCTTCAAAGCGAGCTTGAGGTATAAGGATATTTTTCTGTTCATTAGAATGTTTCACTTGGTCACTCAATTGCCACGGCAGTATTCCGTTTGAGGATGCCCCACAGATGCTCAATAGGGTTTAGGTCTCGAGACATGCTTCGCCAGTCCATCACCTTCACCCTCAGCTTCTTTAGCAAGGCAGTGGTCATCTTGGAGGTGTGTTTGGGGTCATTATCATGCTGGAATACTGCATGCCGATCATGCTCTGCTTCAGAATGTTACAGTACATGTTGGCAAAGTGGAGGAGCATAAGGTCTCTAACATCCACCAGCTCCGTGATGTCGTCATGGAGGAGTGGAAGAGGATTCCAGTGGCAACCTGTGAAGCTCTGGTGAACTCCAAGCCCAAGAGGGTTAAGGCAGTGCTGGAAAATAATGGTGGCCACACAAAATATTGACACTTTGGGCCCAATTTGGTCATTTTCACTTAGGGGTGTACTCACTTTTGTTGCCAGCGGTTTAGACATTAATGGCTGTGTGTTGAGTTATTTTGAGGGGACAGCAAATTTACACTGTTACACAAGCTGTACACTCACTACTTTACATTGTAGCAAAGTGTCATTTCTTCAGTGTTGTCACATGAAACGATATAACCAAATATTTACAAAAATGTGAGGGGTGTACTCACTTTTGTGAGATACTGTAATAGTATTTAGGTTTACATATGCTTGACATAGAAAACTCTGGAGATGCATAAAACGGCATAAAAAGTGAGCGACAACATTACAACTCCATCAAGAAATACAGGAGTATTGCCAAAATAATACCATGCAGTGAATAAGGATTTTCTCTGCTGTCTCATCCACCTCGACATGTGAGACCTTAACGATCACCTCCACCTGCCCCTGATTTCTCATGCCTCTTGCATGACATTCCAGGAATTTGGCGTCTTTTCCCAAATTCTTCCAAAAACTCCACCACATGTGGGAGTCTCAATATTTCTCTTCTTTGAAAAGAAACGTAATTCAGTGGCTTGTAGGAGCTGGCTTTGCTTTCTCCTGTATTCCTATATTAAAAGGGCTTATACAAATCAATGTAAGCCAGGTGCACATTGTGCAATTGTTAATTGTCCTTTGCGACTGTTGCTTGTCAGACTGTACGATCATGATTGCCGCTGTAAGCCATGTCACACTGTAGGATCTCAGATGCCATTAATGTCAGACTGGATGACAGTCAAGACATGAAAAACGGATGCACACGAAGACTCGTATGTAGTAGGAGAAGCCACACTACAGGACTGTGCCTCAAAACTTCTGACACTGCCAGAATTTAATCGGAGGAAAAATTTGATCGCAACAACCATTAATCGGCTGTCGGGGAACATGTTAAACTAGCGATCAAAAACTACAGATCTTGGGCTAGGATTATAGGAGTCTTTTCAAAACTTGTCTCAGATGACCAAATCATGGCCAAAATCGTACAGTGTGGACCCGGCTATACTGAAATGCACGGCAAAGTCTAGACTCCATTTCAACTTTTTGTTCCCTTCTTGGTGGGAAGTTTTGGCTGTATTAGTGTGTTCTACCTTATTATTGATTGTTGCTAAGGGGATAAAAGACCTCGAAAAACTCCTTGTGTGTTCTTGGACATTCTCATTTGATAGTCTCATTTGACATTCTCATTTGATGGAAAGGCAAACAAGGTAAAAGAATTGCGAATGATTTGCTAAACTTTAGTGACAGACATGAAATTAACAAATTATTATTGTTTGGATAAATGTGTGTGGTACAAAATTGACAAAATACAGGTAAATATGCTTGTAGACAGATTAAATTAACAATTTTAAGTCCATCATAAAAGTAACTCCCAAAGTGTATTATTATTATTATTATTATTATTATTATTATTATTATAGTGCACTATACTTAGGGGCCAAGGCTTACCAAGTGTGTGGCACTGGTATAAGAATACGATATGGCCAAAAGTTTGTGGACACCGGACAATCACTCACATACGAGTTTTTGAACATTCCATTCCAGAATTAATCCCTCCTTTGCTGTTATAATAACCTCAACTCTTCTGGGAAGGCTTTCCAGTAGATTTTGAAGCATGGCTGTGGGGATTTGCTCACTCATCCACAAGAGCATTAGTGAGTCCAGACACTGATGTCAGGAGAGGAGGTTGGGCTGAAGTTGGCATTCCAGATCATCCCAATGGGGTTGAGATCATGGCTCTGTACAGGTTACTTCCACAGCAACCTTGGCAAACCATGTCTTCATGGGCCTCTGTGCACAGGGGCATTGTCATGCTGGAACGTGTTTGGGCCCATTAGTTCCAGTGCATAGAAATTATAATGATACAGACATTCTAGACAAATGCGTACTTTGTGACAACAGTTTGGGGAAGGCATACATATGGGTGTGACGATCAGGTGTCCACAAATCTTTGTCCATATAGTGTATATTAAGTGCTACAGCATTACCGTAGATATAACAATTAAACTCCTTGGTTGAGAGCAACCAACCGCAGCGCTGCATTCATAAACTGATACTGATTAATAGCTAGAGGGAGACTAACAGAAATTATGCAAAAAAAAAAGGGGTCTTAAGGTAGGTTTGTGAAATAAAGTGGCCAGTAAAAGCACACAATGTTTCAAAATCCTAGCAACACTGCTGTAACTGATTTACTCATAATAGCATCATGGCATCACGCAGCTTAATAACATTTGGTCAGCTGTGATATGTTGATACTTTTTCATTGAGGGATGACATAGAGGGGGGAAGACAGACTACTAGCAATGTGCAAACCAGAAGACCGTGCAACCAGAAGAGTTTGTTTTTTATGTATCTCTTTGTATGAACCAGGGCTGTCCTAGCTTCACTGCAAACAAGGCCTCCGCATGCAGGTCATGCTGAGGGTAGACTATCATCTCTGATTATCAGGACATGGTTCAGCCCAGAGAGAAAATCAGAGGCTCAGTGCGTTATGAAACACAGACAGCAATTTGATTATGGGTTTATGGGATGAACTAACCCACTGTTTGGCACCAGCTCTCTCTCTCTGTTCCTCTCTCCTGTTTCAGCACTTCTAACGCCTTCCCTAAGCAATCTGGTTTTCTAGGCTAACGCAAACAAGCATCTTTTCAGAAGATGCTTTCTGTTATTCTTGAACTGATTAGCTATGAATGATTGTTTGAATGTTTGAATTTTAGCTAAAAAAAAATGTATCACTCTAGTTACTTGTGCAATATGTGGCCATTACTATTACAAACTATTACTTTCTTCATGTATGGATCACACCGCCCTGTCTTTATTATATTCCTATAACAACATACTGTACCTCAAAGTGTTTTATTCAATACTTATAGCACAACCCTGTCACAGGGTATCATACTTGATGGGACTTTTTTCCATATGTCATCAACTACACAAACATTTCAGTCTCAGTAATGAACATTATTGCTATGTTTTAGACATTTTGCATGAAACTACCTGTTGTGTCAAAATAGCTTTTGTTAACAGACTATTACAGAACAAAGTGACTGACTTGCATCTCTTTGGCATGTCCAGCTTTCTAAGTGATACTCTCTTTTATCTTCTAACCATCTTTACAAGGATTGACCTCCTAATTGACCCTTTCCTTTTAAAGCTGGTGTCAGCTGTCACCGACACAGTGGTTATACAGAGGTACCTCAGTGTGAGGTCCAGCCTGCAACAGCCTACCTTCTTTTGAGCTCACTAATGGGCCATTGTCGATTTAAGCTGCCTTCACTTGACATGGTGACACTTTAAAATCCCCTCAAGGCAACCTCAGAGCTCTAGCTGTCAGAGCAGTTCCTTTACATTGATCTCAGACTAGTTTTGCAGTTTTCATAACAATAGTTTTGCTTAGAGTCTGGTCAGGGGGGCCTGCACTAAGAGCAGGATGAAAGCGGTGACATCCTGGAACTTAGAGAATCCTCTAATGCTGACACAGTGAATATGGGACAAAAAAACATAGCGGATTTGAAGACACAAAGTCTTGTACAGCCAAGGTTCACGTTAATCATTATGCATGTTGCGACGTGTGGTTACAGTGGACAATAAGACCAAACAAGCCAAGTCTTTACTGAACTGGTGAGGAGCCATAGCCTGTGGCTGTCTTTTTCTCCTTCTTTATCACATCTGAGTGTGAGAGACTGAAACAGACATGGTCTTTATGAGATCAAAGGAGCATTTTTAACGATACCGACATTTTTTTGTGTCTGAATGTGTGAATAGGTGTTTACATGCAACGACTAAGGGTTAGTGACTATGTGAAAGGTCATATATGTACTCTCCTTATAGAGAGAGAGACAGCCCAGTTTTTTTTTTTTTTTTTTTTTTTTAAAGAATTATAGCTAGTGGACTGAGGATTGTTCCCCAATTATTGACCAGAATAAAACACAACATAGCAATAAACCTTTATTTCCTGAAGGGTTAACATAGGCAGATGGCTTGCTTGAACTCTTTCCATCCCTCTGTGAAGTACATTGTGAAATCCTTTTATAATAAAATGAGATTTCCCCCTGTGAAGACATGCTATCCTTGACACACCCAACATGTCACAATTTGCCTTCGTATATAATCTACTGGTTTAATGCATGTTCATCCTTAAATTAGCACTGGCTTAAACAAGCTCCTCATAATTGTATGCAATTGAATAGCTTTCCAGAGTGAATGAATATATCATTTATTTTCATGTATTCTCATTTCATCAAGAAGCGACATTGCAATTTGGTAAGATGTTGCTTCACACTAGTGCACACTCCTATATAACATTCCTCCAGGACTTCCTCCTCTGTGTGTAACTAACTAGCACAGGGATCAAGCTGAGTAGATAACTGTGAAGCCTTCTTATAGGTGAACAATAGTGTGAGGAAGAATAGAAACAAGGAGCAGCAGAGAACAGGATCGAACCCATTGCATTCCATTCAAGCCTTGAGCACACTGTAGTTTTAAGATGTTGGAATGATATTGTAATTAAAGGATTCATGGATGTTGAGTTACAAGAGTCCAGAGCGTTTGACGTTTCCTAGAAAGCCATAGAAATAGTTTGTTGGGCCAGCTGCAGGTCCCATACATACATTTACCATTTTTTTCAATAAAGGCTCCATGTTTCTTTGATGGCTGGATTGCATGTAGCATGAATAATAATAATAATAATAATAATAATAATAATAATAATAATAATAATAATAACAATAATAAAAAATAGAAACAAAATTAGCCGCCTTATTTAATCACTGTGAGGAATTAACATGTCTGTTTTTCATGTCGGATTTGGTTTTTGTGTTGGGATAATTTTGTGGTGTTGGATTTTCCTTTATTGCGTGGTAATTTTGCAATGTTATGCGTGTCTCGGACAATTTGGAAACTGTATATCGGTATATTTGTAGAAAACTAAGCCCACCCCTTACTCCAAACCTGCGCTCATAAACTTACCTCATTGCAAACAGCCTGTATTGTGCTAACTGTCTTGTATATACTGTCCGTATTGCACTGACACGGTTCGTGCATTCTGATTTCGATAAAGCTTCTTTGTGCCAATGTGAATAATGTATATGAATAACATTAAATTGAACTAAAGGTACTTTGTTCCTCTACAGTCTCACCCTACTACTAAAGTATGATGCTGAGGCAATACCAGCTTTATATTTGGCAATACCAGCTTTATGTTAGAATGATGGCTGTCACTCTACTCCTTTATGAGCTTAAAACATAAGTCAGTGTTCTCTACAGAGTAAGCTTAGCTTCTAAGACACGAAATACTTTAGGCCAGAGACGACTATCAAGTCAAAGTGCTTACTGATTAAAGGTAAATCGAATACCACTAATTGCTCTTCACGGAGTGATTTTGCGTGACTTGTCTGATCCCTGCTATTGAGAAACACCTTTGTTGTCTTTCCTTTTTACACATTTCTTGCATGCTGTCATGTTCTCTCACCCATAAACTCGCTTTTGTTGTGAGGAAATCCATTAACAGGCAATAATTTAACCATGAACCATTTGTGAAAAGGGCATGAGGTTTTGTTTATGTTGAGAAAATGATTTAGCTGCCAGATTCCAACCCACACGTTTGATAGAGCTGTTTTTAACTTGAGTTCTTCAGACTTGAGAAACTAGCACTGTGAACTATATTTGTGTATGTGCAGCTGTTCAACATAGTAGCATATATTAACTGTAATTTCTTTCTGATTGTACAGTGAACTGCCTTATTAAATGGATCAGAACCGATGCCCATTCATAGAAATGATTCGCCCAGAAATATATACACTCGCTGGCTATTTTAATAGGAAAACCTGTACACCTGCTCATTCATGCAATTATCCAATCAGTCCTGTCATATTAATGTTCACATCAGACTGGGGAAAAAACTGTGATCGCAGTTACTATGACTGTGGCAGGTTTGTTGGTGCCAGGCAGGCTGGTTTGAGTATTTCAGAAACTGCTGATCTTCATGCACAGCACTTTGTATAGTTTTGAAGATGGAAAAAGACCAGTTGATGTTTTTCCAATCTTCAATTTTGGTGAGTCTGGGCCAACTGTAGCCTCAGATTCCTGTTCTTGGCTGACAGGAGAAGAACCATAGTTTTTCCACCAGTCTGATATGAACATTAAAATGACCAGCGGGATTGTGGTCTTCTGCTGTTGTTCATCTGCCATAATCATCTGACATGTTGTGTGTTCTGAGATGCTTTTCTACTCACTCTGGTTGTATTTGCATTACAACAGACTTCCTGTCCACTCTTACCAGTCTGGCAATTCTCCACTGTCCTCTTTCATCAACAAGGCATTCCTTGCACAACTGCTGCTCACAGGTTGTTTTTCACACAATTCTGTGTAAATTCTAGAGACTGTTATGCTTCTGAAATACCTAAAACGGCCCATCTGGTACCAACAGCCACTGAGATCACCTATTCTTATGTTTGATGTCAACATTACCTGAAGCTCTTGACCTGTATCTGCATGATTTTGTGCATTGTGCTACCGCCACATGATTGGCTGATTTGATAATTACATGAATCCGCAGTGGTACAGGTATTCCTATTAAAGTGTCTGGTGAGCACAGCATTGAATGCAAAAACGTACTTTTCCAGCCTTTTGGTGCTCCCGTCCCAACTTTTTTTTGGACGTGTTGTGGCCATCAAATTCAAAATTACCTTTCCTACATTTCCTCAGTTTAAACATTTGATATGTTTTCTGTTCTATTGTGAATAGCATATGGGTTTATGAGATTTGCAAATCATTGCATTCTGTTTTTATTTACATTACTCAGTGTCCCAACTTTTTTTTGGAGTTGGGGTTGTAAGTAGCATTAAAATTCGGATTTCCATATAGATCAGAAATCATGCAGGCATGGCTAGGCACATGATGCTATTTTACATCAAATAAATACTTGTGGTCACTGACCAACATTTGCAATGTTGCTTTCTGAATAGAGAGCCGAGTAGCTGAAGTGCAAACATTCACACCACATAGACCTGATTTGTAATGGGGATCTTTCAGAAAGCAGGTTATCTTACGATTGTATCAATGACCAGTTCAAGAGAGGAAAATCAAAGTGGTTTTGGGGCCAAGTAAACATTTGAGTTCTATTTAGAATCTTTATACACAGAAGGCAGTATTTTTATTACACTTCTTAAAATAACTCTGATAATGAGACACTGTAATACATGCATTGTAAAACAAATGGTAAATGGTCTGCACTTATATAGCGCTTTTTAACCTTAGCGCTTTACACGGTTTCTCATTCACCCATTCACACACCAATGGCAGCAGAGTTACCATACAAGGCACTTGCCTGCCATTGGGAGCAGCCTAGGGTTAAGTGTCTTGCCCAAGGACACTTCAGCATGTGGAGTCATGCCGAACCAAATGCCAACCCTACGATTAGTGGAGTTCTACAACCTGAACAACTGCCTGATTTGTCAGGCACTAGTTATATGTTTTATCAGATGACTTTAAATTACAACCTTTCTTTTACGTATGATGGTCTGTCTGGATTAAGGGGGGAAAAAAAGTTCAGTACATTTGTACACCAGGCACTTATTACTCATCACAGTAAACAAATTTAATGTAAGTGTAGCCACAGGAGAATAAGTCTGTATGCTTAAAATTGCTTACATCGAGTAATATGACTCTGAGAAATTGTGTTGTTTTTGGTTGCCTTCTGACAATATATTAATCACACTCTCCCTTCTACATACATAGAAAATAATACACTACATACAGACAGGGGGAGAATGCTGTCCTGCGATCAGCTGTCTCATTTTAAAGGAGCTGAACTGGAATTGCATTGGGGATGTTGACATGGTTGGTCTCTTGTTTTGCCCCCACACTCTCAAAGGCCACCTTTTGCAATAGCCAGTGAATAGCTCTTTGTCCCAATTAATGTGAGCTTATGCCATGCTTATTGTTCACCTAAATTCCTGTTTTAATTCACTCTCATACATCTCTCTGAGCTGACACGTACATACATTTACAGTGTGTATATATATATATATATATATATATATATATATATATATATATATATATATATATATATATACACACACACTGTGTGTGTGTGTTCAAAGTGTATAAATAGTTTATGACTCCTCTGTGTGAAGGTGAAGGTGAGTCTTAAAGCACTTCTGCAAGTGTGTTATTTTTTTGGGGGGTTATATCAGTATGCTCTTACGCATCATGAATTATATCATCAGGTTATGCAAACACAAGAAGCATCTTCAAAACTCTGCTTTGTGGTGAATGAACATGCACAGATAACGATGATATACAATCCTGTCTTTCTCACTCGCTCACTCACTTTCAGTAAATGGTTTATCCTTGTCAGGTTCATCTTGTCAGGACATGGCGAGAACATGCTACACTCCACACAGACGGTAACCAAGGTCAAGTTTGAACCTGGGACCCTGGAGCTGTGAGACGGTAACACAACCGACTGTGCCATCGCACTGCCCGTTGTCTTTCGTTCTTTTCATGACAGACTACTGAAATCAACTTCTGAAACTTTTCTAACTGCTGCTCATGCTGCATCACAGGGCAACGTAACACACTTGAAGGAAATCTACCCTTTTCTGCATACACACCCACAGTTGATTATTGTTGCCCTGTTTGACATGGCGAAGACAGTAATGCCATCCCTCCCACCCTGAGAACATGGCTTTTTTTCTCCTCTGCTCTCTCGACTCATGGTTAAGGATCTCTGTGGCACTGTTGGACCTCAAACTCATTTTCTCTTGACGATACGGCGAAAGCTTGTCTGTTGCACCACTTGGGAGCATCGGCATTACTCAGATATGATTTTAAATAGGATATTTGATGCAGTGTTTGGGTTTTCTACTATTACAATGATCTGTTTAGCATTATCTACGTCACTTTGCTTTTACTTTTTTTTTTAAAAAATATGCTAACTGTCATATCACAGCAATCCAGTGTCTACATTTCCCATCCTGCACTGCGGCCTACAAACATGGCCGGCATGGACCGCAATTCCCAGAAGACTCATTCATTCTAATCACGCACACCTGCATCCAATCTCACACACAATCACACCACAGTTTAAAAGGGACTTTTGAGGCATTCACTCTTTGCGAAGTATTGAGTGTTATCACCATACCAAGCGTTTGTACCTTGTTCCTCGTTTTGATTCATGTTCTTTTATCTTGTTTCTCGTTCTCGATTCTTGCCTTGCCTCGTTTATACCTGTTTTCAGATCGTCTGACCCATTGCCTGTTTTTGACTACGCAATTGTCTCATGATTTGGATTTGTCTGCCTGCCTCTCTTTATTAAAAGCTCTTATCTGCACTTGCATCAGTCCTAACCTTCATTACGTCCATTTCGTGACACTAACATTTAGTTAGAGTAGGCTATCCGCTGAAAAAGTGGATTTTTTCCTTGACTTCTATTTCTGTTCATTCTAGCAATAATAGAACTCAGGTTTCTAGCTACAAATTGCAATGTCCATGTGCTATTTTGCAATGTATGACTATAATCTAAACAGCACATAGGTTATATTTCAGGCTCTATTGTACTGCCTTAGACACTCTGGCGGTTAAAATACAGATTTATGAATTTTTTGTAATCATATGTAGTGCTAATACATTTGTATAATACTCATTATAGATGGTCGGTATAGACTTTTTGTGTTATATTTATGTAACAGTGCAAAAAAAAAGCACAGAACTGAATGGTCCATGTGGTGCAGACTTGAAGCATGTAGGCCACGCCCAGTGTAGAGGTTTACACTCAACTAAACTGACAAACCCAGCCATTGGTACAATTTTCAACAACTGATGCTTTTTTTTTTTTTTACATTTATATTTACATTTATTCATTTCGCAGATGCTTTTATCCAAGTCCCACCGGGGCCATGTGTGTGCAGAGTTTGCGTGTTCTCCCCGTGCTGCGGGGGTTTCCTCCGGGTACTCTGGTTTCCTCCCCCAGTCCAAAGACATGCATGGTAGGCTGATTGGCAGGTCTAAAGTGTCCGTAGTGTATGAATGGGTGTGTGAGTGTGTATGTGATTGTGCCCTGCGATGGACTGGCACCCTGTCCAGGGTGTACCCCGCCTTGTGCCCGATGCTCCCTGGGATAGACTCCAGGTTCTCCGTGACCCTGAAAAGGAGTAAGCGGTAGAAGATGGATGGATGGATGGATGGATGTATGGCAGGTAAATGTGACATGTTGCCCTGCATGTGCAGGAATATGATCTATGAAATAGAAGTATGACCAAGTGAAATGAAATAATTTTGTTACGATAAAGACAAACGAACATAAAATAACAATGACAAAAAAAACAAAAGACATTGGTTAGATTATGAGAAAAATTGGCCTTTTTTAAATAAAGTTCCAACAGTAAATTTGAATGTATCTGGAATAATATTAGGATACTGAGAGGTCTTTTCCTCAGTGCTCATATTCCAAGCATTTGCCTTTCTGCAGGTGTCACATAGATAAACCCACAAAATCACATACAGCATGTCTCATTAGTTCATCCCATTCCTGACATTATCTAATCCAAATGTGCCAGATAAGCATTTCTGTTCTATTTTTTGCACACTGCATTGCTTTAGGGGATTTCTTACTGTAAATTGATGGTAACCCACCCAATTATAGCTTTTCTCCACAATTTCACAACTGGTCCAGCTGCTTCTAGACTCTGTAGATCCTTCCTGAGAAAATAACACTATTCTAGGCAAGACAGGGAGGCATTTTTTTTAGCCATGCCAAAATGTCACAGGCAATTATGAACATATCTCTCAAACAGATAAGTGGACATCATACATTTTCTGTGACCCCAAGCCTAGACCATACTTACATTTTTTAACATCTAGATTTCTAGTCTGTAACATTTGAGTATTAAAACAAAATCTTGCGCTGAATTAAGAGTCTAGTGGGAAGGGTCAGCTTGCATTGCTACACAGCTTTTCAAAAAGTCAAGAGATGCATTTGAAAGGGCGCACCTCATTTCCACTGTAACACCCAGCTTCAAACTATTTATAAGGAATAAAACATGACTGGGCGTGTTGCTGTTGGAAAATAATCCATACAGAGGTGGTGTGATAGCCCAACACAAAGTACAGTTACTGTTACCATTCCGAAGTGTGTTATTTTCATATAAAAGCACGGCATGTTATGTGTTTTCCCTCACTGGATGCAGGCAAGCGCACTTAATCCAGCGTCACAATGATAGGACCTTGTAACGGGAACCATCATTTTCAATACATGCAAAAAAAAAAAAAAAAAACATTGAAATGACGTTATTACTTGCAAATTACCACTTACAAGGCTCCCACGAACACATCATAAACACGAAGCCTATATGAAATTAGCTGATCTGTTTTTGTGCTCTTTAAAATCTCCCTTAACAGTGTGTGGCTGCCTGAAAACAACATCGTGGTACGTGGCGTGATCGTAGCAGCGCCGCTGCTGCCCCCAGTGGCTTTTGTAGAGCATTCTGCAATGGAACAGAGGCCTTTGTGCTCTTACATTAAAAGATGTTTCTGTTGGTTAAGTCAATGACGCATTGAATATAAAAATTCACATTTTTAATAATCAATGTAATTAATTATTTTGACTGATCATTGTAGTCAAAGAGTTTGCATAACTACTCTCGTAGTAGTGGTTGTCATATACAAACTTGGACACATTTAGTAACAATCATTTCAAGAATCTATTATGAATCGAACCACCAAACGTTGAAATAGACAACTATGTAGGGTTGAAAGTAGGGTTTTCACTCATAATTAACAGTATCCCTACTAATGTTTTAATGCACGCATTGAGTACACTGTTCCCTTAATTCCTTCTGAATTGTTACCCATATGGGCTCCTAAAAAAAAATGTCTTATAGATTTGAATGATCAAATCATGCCGTAATATAACTCTTAGTGAATTAGAATAATATCTTGGATGGCAGACGCTTCACGCTCTTCACAAACATCTTGTGACTGTATAATGCAAGCTGTGCGACACCATCCGTTTATTTTTCTCAGCTCTATCATTTTTTCCCTGCCTGTAAAAGTAGGTTGTTAGTTCTCCAAAGGTGAAAACGCACAAACATATGTTTCTATATCACACTAACACACCCGTTAGACAAAGTGGAAGCCAAGTTTAGTTTTTTTTTTAGTTTGTATGTTTCAGCTTTATTGTACCTGTCTCTCCTTAATCCCTCTGTCCTGCCTAATTCTCAGAGATTTTCCTCATGTTGCAGTTTTCACTTCAATAAAATGGTCTGCTTTGAGGAAGGTGAACAGAATTGCAATCATTATCAGATTAATCAGAGAAGCTTGGTACACGTCTGATCCACTGATATTGAACATATGAATCCCTGGCCAATGGACTTGAATAGACTACCATAGTTCATAGTGTTCTTGACAGATTTGCTAGGGTTCAGTACCATTCGACTTTGGATTAATATTGAAATGAAATAAAAATCTGCTTGCCTAGAACCAATTTTGCTGGATGTGATGTACAAATCTAAAAGGAAATTGACCCTAAATGATGACTTGATCGCTTAAGCTGAAGGAGGAGCTCCATATCTCAGGTTGATCATAGACAAAAAGCAATGTACTTTTAACAAACACCTGTTATCCTTGCCCCTCACTCAGACATTAACTAAAACGCAGAAGACCCCGTTTTAGTTTGAAAACACCGGACCCGCGTTTCAGTATAAACAGACCAAAACGAAGACTTTTGAAAACGAAGGCGTGGCTTCGCCCACATTCACTCCCTGATTGGGTCTTCTGGTTCATTGCGTATCCTTCCCTGATTCGTCAAGCCCCTACCATATGACCATTACGCTACCTTGATCATATACACAACAACATGGAGACTGAACTGCAAGCTTTGCTGGCTGTGTCGTCATTCTTAGCAGCCATTGTGCAGTTAAATTCTGTATTTTATAAAACTGCAGCTACCCACATGCGCAAGAGGCGAGCTATGATTAGAGAAATCGGTAACAAATCTCATTTGGAGCAACGTAAGCGTTTACACTCGTATGCGCATGCCCAGTGTGCATGAATGGTCATGTGACATGCGTTTTCGGTCGTGTATTGTGGACAGGGATCGTTTCTGAAACACAGCGGAAACGGCAGTGTGGACGAGGATCGTTTTCATTTTAAAACGCTGTTTTAAAACTAAAATGCACTGGTGTAAACAGGGCCTTAGGAGAAGCATGTTTTTTTTTTTAAAAAACCCCTGTTGTCTCTCCTTTTTTGAGATAAAAAGGACACTACCTTTTCAGAACAGGGAGTCTGAGCTTGATTAAGTTGAAATGTCTCTTACACCCCACGTAATATACAGCAAGTAAAATTTTATTATAAAGAGCCTCCTTTATTATATAGTTGTATTGTTTGATATGCAAACATATCGACTCAAGAGCTTTCTATTAAATAATTTAATGCGTTACGTCTCTGTTGTTTAGACGGAAAACATTTAAAGAAATCCCACGTCCTTAGCTTGTCACAATCTCTTGTTGTTGCCTCATTTGAAAGCAGAATTAAAAAAATTCACAGAGGAGTACTGTGCACATACACCAAGGACATCGTGTTTAACACTTTTGAGTAATAACTAATCAAATGGCAGCAGTCGACCTGATAACATTTTTGAAATAAGCCACAAGAGACATGAACGTGTGACAGTTAGTAAATATTTGCCGTTATCAGAATATCAGAGACATGTTTCTGTGTGAGGAAAGCATCAGGAGACCAACCTCTATCATTCCTCATTCTCCCTGATGCCACTAACAAGATAATAAGCTGTTCATTTTAATAGGCTGTGATTCTCTTGCATCCTGGTGAAAGACCATCCACCTCCCTCACCTGCACAACACATTCATTGCTCTCTGCTTTCTCTTTTCTTTAATCTTGACTTTGCCTGGGGCCTTGCAGCTCCTGATATTTCCTCTAGAGTCTCGCCATTTGTTAGTTTTTTTTTTCCTTGTTGCTCTGCTTCTTTTTACTCTTCTCTCATGCTTCCTCTTATCTTGTTACTTTGCCTCTCCTCCTCCTCCTCTTTGGTCTTGAGTCCTTCACTCTCATTCCCTTCCCATTTTCCCAGATTACTTTTTCTCCTCCTCTTCACCTGTCGGTTTTAATCTATTCTTAAGCACTTGCATTATACATTCCACCTCTCTTTGTTCACCTTGTTGTGGAGGGTGCTCTCTCTCATGGGGATGTCGGCGTTATGTGCTGAATGTTCAATGCCAAGGAACAAAGTCAGGCAAAATTGCTGACTGCTGCTTAACTCAATGTTGAAGGAATCTTATGGTGGATTAAGTGGGCATTTAGCAGTTGGGTTTGCCATAATTTGTCTTGTGGGGACATATTTAGTCTTGCCAAAAGGACAAGAAGTTGACCAGTCAGAACTAGCAGTGCAAGAGCAATGAAAAGGCTAGTGGTAAATAAAAGACTTTGTTTGAAACAGTAAACAATGCTGAAGTATTCAATCAGGAACTAATTACATTAACGTGTCTTTTTACTCTGCAGTTTGTTTTGTCTTTGATATTGTTATGGTGATGAAAGAGCAGCATGTAGTGTCATTTAGATGTAAACTGCACACATTGTGCGGGCATGTGTGCTATCTGTGTACTCATGTGAGATTGACTTTCAGGTCTAAAGGGAAGTCACTGATGGAACAAGTGAATGTGGAATTTCTCGTTATTTGCTCAATTGCTTACGGGCAATTTAGTGAAGATGAGTTAGGTTAGTGAGGCACCTCATATTGATCACGTAAAAACCATTATTTGTTCCTCTTTGAGACAGTGCCTATTAATAAAGTTGATACACTATCAAATGACACAGAAAATTAACATTTTAAATACACCCCTGCATTTTTAACATGTTCAAATCCATGAAATTAGATTCAGGTGTTCAAGATTGGATGCCAGTGTTTAAAACCTACTTAGGGAGTGCAGGTGGAACCTGTCTTATTTAAAACCCCTCACATCTAGTGTCTGGTGTTCCCTATCGAGGTGTGTGGTGTCATCATCCATCCATCATCTATACCGCTGTATCCTTTTCAGGGTCACGGGGAAACCTGGAGCCTATCCCAGGGAGCATCGGGCACAAGGCAGGGTACACCCTGGACGGGGTGCCAATCCATCGCAGGGCACAATCACATACACACTCACACACCCATTCATACACTACGGACACTTTGGAAACGCCAATTCGCCTACCATGTCTTTGGACTGGGGGAGGAAACCGGAGTACCCAGAGGAAACCCCCACAGCACGGGCAGAACATGCAAACTCCGCACACACAGGGCCACGGTGGGAATCGAACCCCCCACCCTGGAGGTGTGAGGCAAACGTGTTAATCACTAAGCCACCTTGCGCCCCATGGTGTCATCATGCCAAGATCTAAAGAGTTCTATAAGGCCATCAGAAAAAAAGGTTGTGGATGCCTATGAGTCTAGAAAGGTAGAAAGGGATTTAAAAAGATCTCCAAATTATTTGAAATACATCATTCCACTGTAAGGAAAATCACCTACAAGTGGCGCAGATTTGAAATGACTGCCAATTTATCCAGGACTGGTCGTCCCAGCAAATTTGACCCAAGAACAGACTGTCTGATGCAAAAAGAAGTCTTCAAGAACTCTAAAATTTAATCACAGGATCTGCTTCTACAGTCAAAATGAGTGCACAAATGTGACCTGCATGGGAGGCGTGCCAGGAAAAAAGCCTTTGCTGTCTAAAAAGAACATTAGAGTAAGACTACAGTTTGCCAGTGAGCATATAAGCAAAGACCAGGTCTTGTGGAATAATGTGCTCTGGACAGACAAACCAAAGACAGAGTTGTTTGGACACAGTAACAGCAGACATGTTTGACGCAGACCAAAGACAGCTTTTCAAGAGAAGCACCTCATACCAACTGTGAAGTGGAAATGTTATGGTTTGGGGTTGCTTCATTGCCTCAGGGACTGGACAGCTTGCATTCATTGATTCAACTATGAATCCTGCATCATATCAAAGAGCGCTTGAAGGTAATGTAAAGCTATCTTTCCAAAAGTTGAAGTTGACCCAAAAATGGACCTTTCAGCAGGATAATAATCCTAAGCACACTAGCAAATCCACCAAGGAATGGCTTAAAAAGAAGAAATGGAGGGTTATGGAATGGCCTAGCCAAAGCCCGGATTTACTTACTTTTCCCACAGAAGAATCTCACATCTATTGATTTTTCTGTTGGATAAATGATTAAAAAAGCTATTTTTCTTTGTGGTTTTGTAGACACTGTTTCAAAGATGATCAAATGTTTGGTTGTGTTTCAGTATATTATTTAAAAAATTGTCTACTAGTTCAGGTTATATACACAGCCAGTATTGTGTGCTTTATTAAAGTGTTATGACTATTAGTACCACAGCCAAAACAGAGAAGGTACAGAAAGGCAGTTAAATTAGAAAATATATTCAAGTGTTCCAGCAAAGAAGTAAATCTTTATATTTGAGGACATAATTGGCAAGTTCACAGATCCAAATAAGTGCTTTATTGTGGGCAGTTGCTTGTAGTGTAACAGTTAAGCCTATACATTATACATAAATAAATTATAGCTTGTACTAGTACCAGTTAGTATCGAGGCATTTAAAAAAAATCTAACTTGAATAAATATTTTCAATTTACCTATATTTATCTGTTACTTCTAATTTTAGTATTTAAGGTAAAGTACAATTATAATGAAAACAGTGGGACCACACCATGTGTTGAAACGTTAATTCACATGTGCTAGTTAAAAAATAATATGGGGAAGTTGGATCTCAGATGTACCTTTGTTTCAACCAGTGCATTTGAGCAAGAGCATGGGAAAATACATGGACACCTCCCTGAAAGCTTTAAAGTTCATGAAGTGTTTACTTTCTCAAAACAGCAAACTGTGGTCAGTGTATCAACCCTGTATTTTGATTGATCTAAAGCAAGTAATAATGTCATAAGTACAGAAGTGGTACTTTACAGTGAGAGCTGTAATGTTGAAATGACGTCATCACATACTGATGTACTCAGGGCTGAGGACACTTTTCTGACTTCTGACTTCCCAGACGTCTCAATGCCAATGTTGGGAATGACAGGGATATTTAGAGGGGTGTGATTGGGAGGAATGGGATCCCAGATCTGAACCTGTGGTGTGAAATGTTATTAGTCGTCTGTGCAAGCCACGAATAGTCAATAAGAAGCACTTTGTTTAAACAAGATTGCTCATAAATGCACTTGGTACCACAGCCCCTTTGGCTAAATACCAAGACTCAATGTTTTATACTATCATTAGACTTGAAGCCATATATTTATTTTCGACACCAGGGTAAAGAAAGTAGTAGAGCTGTCAACTGATTATGGCTTGGTGGCAAGTTGGCCACTGCACAGGCCATTGGCATGATTTACTTGGTAAACCCAGGAGAGCCTTGCAGGTTGCTTGGGAGCATCTGGCAGAAGCTGCAGTGAAAAAAAAGAATCTAACTCTCACTTGTTAAAAGGACTTGTCCTTGTATGGAGGGTGGTTGAGGGCTTTCCTGAATCAACTAAGTTGTGCAGGAGAGACAGAAGGGCTGCAGCAAAACTCAGGCAAAAAAAGAAGACTTTTGATGGTGTCAAAGATGGTGTCAAAGAAGTGGGGGACATGAGACCATGCAAAAGCTCTGCTGAGCAAGGTCGGGGATGTTTTGACCTCTATTGGGGATATTATTGAGCAGTGAAAGGTGCCATTTGAGGAACTCTTTAGAGCAGAGGTGATGCCCTCCTGTCAGAAGGCAGTGACAGAAATCTCTGGTGTTTTGGAGTCCATCTCTGTGGCCAACAATGCTACAGGGATTTCAAAACACTGTTCAAGATTGGGATAGCACATTTCTGCAATATTGCATGGATGTCTTTGGCCTGCAAACAGGAATGGAGTCCTTGTTTTTATTTTTTAAAAATGTCTATGGAGAAACTCCATCCAAACCTAGTATCCAGGAGTGAAAATACTCTTGAATATTGTACAGATTTGTGAGGGGTCACTGGAGTATGTTAATCCAGTGTTTGTTTGGATTTGGTGAAGGACTATGATCGTGTGACTAGACATTTGTGGAGGAGTTAATTTATACAAACTGCCTCAGTAACTGAAAAATGCTAATGTAGTGTGTTAAAAAAAATAATAATAATTTTAACCCGCCTAGCAAATTCATTAGCCTGTTGCCATTAGCAAAAGTTAGCAGATCATAATTAAATCTTAACAGATCACAGGTCAATAATTAAATAAATTAATGGAAACTCAAAGAAAAAAAAAATTGTGATGAAGGCAAAAAATAGTCACTGCCACCTTCTCCTCTCTCTACTTTTACCAGCTTCCTATGATCTGGGTGAAATCTTTCAACATCTGCTAGCATCTGTAGTCGTTTTGTAGTTGCAGCCAATTCACTTGCCAGACAGTGTTTGCCAGTGTTGTAAAAATATGTGATTGTACCCATACCCTAGTTTGTAGGACAGTGAAATGGAACTCTGAACAGACTCACAACTTTGTCAAAGCTGCAGTGGCATGCAGTATTCAGATTCAGAGGAAGATTCTGAGCAATATACTGTAATGCTTATGTATACAGAATAAGAATTAAATACTTCGAAACCTTAAATATTTAGAAACCTATTTAGAAACTTAAATCTTTGTGGAACGTATTAATTGGTATTGCCTGGATCCTACTGGGACTCTACACGAGTGCTTTATTAAAGGCAGGTAAACTCATTAAGCCTATAGATAAAACACTCGGACAGTACTAGTATTAACTGCAAAATAGAAATATGGTGTGCTAATGAGTGCCGAATTAGAGTGATAAAGATTTTTGACCTTTTCCAATTATATTAGCTATAGATTATTCCAATAAAATAGTCGTTCCTCAATTCACTAAACATTCGATTATAATTCCGCAATTCTCTTGCAACAGTGCCACAGAGTGGAGAACCTCCTGGAAGCCTTTTCAGAGAGAGTGTTATTGAATATTGAATTAAAAAATTGTCCAGGATGGCAAAAGCATGCTCTTTTTTTGGGCAGAATAAGTGCTAATGTGGATAGTTAATAAAAACTTCTCTCTTTTTTTCGGAATAAATCAGGACTAATAAATCAGGAGGCTTTTTTTTTGCCTTTTAATATTCTTTTCTTTACCAGTTTCTTATACATGACCTTATATAATATAAATATTTTTCTATGATTAAGGCGAAAAAGAAAGAATTTATAGTCTAAATCCCCAGGCCTGCTCCAAAAAGAAATCCAGCATTCCAAAAAGAATAGCTGAGAGTTCAAGACCATAGTTTTGAGTCCTCTCCAGGGTAGCCAGTGCACTACAAAGAATCCTTATATAGAAAACTAGGGCTCTTCATCAAAATGGAAGAAGATTTCTAAAAAGCTTTGAATAATTCATAAATCATTGTTTGAGGGGCTGTCGTTTGAAACAACAAGGCTGCTCTAGATACGGTGTGTTATTTGCGAATGTG
Organism: Ictalurus punctatus; assembly: GCF_001660625.3. Lineage (NCBI taxonomy): Eukaryota > Metazoa > Chordata > Actinopteri > Siluriformes > Ictaluridae > Ictalurus > Ictalurus punctatus. Next base: position 9,045,970 of record NC_030441.2, on the reverse strand, counting down.
AATACAAAGCTCCACTTGCTGGATGCTATGGCTAACACTTCTTATTAACCACACAAGCCTTGATTCAGATGACATCCTGACAACTTCTATTATGGGAATAACAGTAACATACTTCAAGGGAACAAATATAAATAGTGATATTTCTTAGAACATGCCTTGGGAAGACATTACAATATATCAAATTTTACATAGTATTTCTCCATCATTTGGTGAATGCAGAAGAAAAAAAAAACCTTACAATTGAGGTGCAGAAGACAGTTAACTACCTTTCTCAAGGACTCAAAAGTGTCTTTTCAGACAGTCCTGGGATTTGAACTCACATGATTGGTACTATTCACAAATGTGCTGCTTGTTTTTCTGTATGGATGCTGTTAGAACATGCTCGTTCAGTGAAGCCTGTTTTTTTGTACACAAATTTCCCAGCAAATGTAGAAATCTTTGGTGCATCAGTGCCCCCTTCAGTCATAGTTGTGTAAAATCGATACACACTGCCAACAACTCCATTACATCTACTCCTATTCTACACACCATATGTGAGTGCCATGCATTCTCAGTTGCAGGAGTCTAATGGAGTCAACCTCATAACAGAAAAAGTGAGAGATTAGGTAATTTGCAGTTTGACTCACTATCTAGGTAATTAATAGTGTCTCAAAGAAAGACCTAGATGAAAGGATTGTCGTCCCCCCCTTGACTGATTAACTCACTGAAAACATAACTGAGATTAGCAGTGGATAGATTACACGGGTCTTACCTCTTCCACAAAATAGTGATAGAAGCTGATCATCTTAAACCTACATAACAAACCAGAAATGAAGAAATACATCAATTTCAGAATAGCTAGTGTAGTACAAGGCAATAAATGACAAAATGGACATTAAATACACTACATAAAATATAAAGGATGAAGAGAACAGCAAATTGACTGTAAAGTACTGTCTGGGCTGAGGAGTGCAGATAAAGCAGTATAGAATAGTAAAAAGTATAAAGATCAATAATATTCAACAGTAATTAAATTCCAGCTAACTAGGGATGGGTGTTTTATTTTATATGCATCGTGTCTTATAATATGACAAAATGTTAGGGGGAATTTACACTGATAGTTAAATGTGGTGGTTCTTTATTAGTGTTATAAATAAATGGCAGGTATTTCTGCAGTTTTGAGTGTTTTGTGTCGACCCATAGTGATTCGTCCCTGTTTAAAAACTACTCGCCTGTCAATCCAGTTGACATATTCCTCTTAGTGTTTCTTGTTTAAAGCTAAAAAAAAATAAAAAAATTTTGTTTTATTTCAATATTTAAAATATAAGTAGAGAGAATAAATTTATTGGTATCGTCTCTAGTATAAGTGATGAATTGTTGACAGAATACCACATTGAAAGCTTGCGTTGTGCAGGCGAAAAAGACTGCCTCCCTTTGATGCCTTCAGATTTCATTTTCTCACAGCTTTTATTTTCTCTCATGTGCGCGCACTAAATTGCCTCTTGCTGGGATTTGCTCTTCTCTCATTTGGAGAGTGTCGATGTGACCTGCAAGATTTCCTATCTAATAAATGTGAAATTCATCACACTTTGATATGATTCCAGTACAGTAACTACTCTTGGGACTGTTGTCATTCTTTATGGCTGTATTCAATGTCATTATGTTGTCACAATTACTCAAAGACCAATCAACGAACCAAAGAACCAATGAATCAATGAATCAATCCATCCATCCATCCTTCAGTGACAACACAGAACTGTCTTTTGGCCAGAAAAAGAAACATTTATTGCTATAGGATGTTTTGATACCTTCCCTCATCCTCATTAGTGTAGGTGGTGAAATATTAGATTACTTCCACACTCTACTGGGTTTCCATCTACATGTTTGTATAACATAGCTTGCAATAATGACTACTGTTAAGTTGCCCCTGGATGCCAAATTTAAGCATTTCGAATTATGATACTGTTATTTTATTTTACTAATAAAGCTACTAACTGATTACTGACTAATATTCAGTAGTACTGATGTATTATGTGTAACTAGACACAGTATACGGATTAATATAAAATACGGCTGGTTTGAGATATCATTATACATATTGAGAAACAATATGCAGCAACTCCCCCAAACTGGTTTGCTGAATGTTGCTTCAGTTTTTCTGGTATTACAACATTGGAAACTTTCCATACCTGAGGCTGAATATGGATGAATACAGGCTTAGATGATCCAACTCTAAAAAGAACTGAGTTAAATGCAACCCAGTTGGAGTTGGGGTTTTTTTTTTTTTTGGAACCCAGTACTGGGTAGATATATAACAATGTTTGAGTGATAGTGTTGGGTCATTCACAAAGAACATCTTGTGAATAATTGTGTGTAAAGTTACAATGTATGGTGCGTCCTATTTTTTAATCAGATAGGATGTGCAGGTTTAATTTACAATAAATAGTCTACTATTGCGTACACAAAGCACTAAGTTGTAAGTCGCTTCACTTAGAGCCTGAAGTCAGCATTTATAGTTCCATGCAATGTACTGTGTATTGCAATGAAACGTAATTCCCATTTTAAATATATTTAAGCCCATTTTAAGCCTGTAAAAACCTCGTATAATACTTTATTACGAGTTGTGTTTTTATAAGCACTGGGGGTACAATTTGAGAAACCAAAAATATGTTATATTGCACTATGTATATAAATTGCACTGTAAACACACTATATGGTCAAAAGTATGTGGCCCACCCCTTCTAATTATTGAGTTTAGGTGTTTCAACCCCCCTGCTAACAGATGCATAAAATCAAGCACATAACCATGGACAAACACTGGCAGTAGAATGGATCGGACAGAATATCTGTCCTGCTAGATCTGCCCTGGACAACTGTAAATGCTACAGTGCTATGAAAAAGTATTTCCTGATTTCTTCTGTTTATGTGTGTATCTCATACTAAATAGTTTTACATTTTTAAATGAAATACAACATAAAACAAAGGCAAATTGAGTAAACACCTATCACCAATGTGAAAAACTAATGGCCCCCTTACACTTAAAATCTGGTTGTGCCACCTTTAGCAGAAATAAGTGCAACCAAATGCTTACTATAACTGGAGATAATTGGAGATCAGACTTTCACTTACTCTTAGGACTAGGACTTACTCCTATGCTTTGGATAATTGTCTTGCTGCATAATTCAGTTGCGCTTGAGTTTCACCTTACAGATTGAAGACCGGACGTTCTCCTTTAGGATTTTCAGGTAGATAGCAGAATTCATGTTTCCCTCAATTACTGCAAGTTGCCCAGGCCCTGAAGCAGCAAAGCATCCCCACACCATCACACTTCCACCACCATGCTTGACCGTAGGTATGATGTTCTTTTTGTGGAATTCTGTGTTTGGTTTAAGCCAGATGTAACAGGACCTCTGTCTTCCAAACATTTACACTTTCAACTCATCAGTCCACAGAACATTCTCCCAAAAGGTTTGAGGATCAGCAAGGTGTGTTTTGGCAAAATTCAGACGAGTCTTAATGTTCTTCTGGGTTAGCAGTGGTTTCACCTCACCACTCTTCCATGGATGCCATTTTTGCCCAGTGTCTTTCTGATAGTGGAGTCATGAACAGTGACCTTTATTGATGCAAGAGAGGCCTGTAGGTCCTTTGATGTCGTTCTTGGCCCTTTTGTGACTTCCTGGATGAGCAGTTGCTGTGCTCTTGGAGGAATTCTGGAAGGTTGGCTACATCTGAGAAGTTCACTTTTGTGCTTTTTCCATTTGGAGATAGTGGCTCTCGCTCCCAGAGCCTTTGAAATAGCTTTGTAATCCTTCCCAGACTGATGTATTTCAATCACCTTCTTCCTCATCATTTCTGGAATTTCTTTAAACTTTGGCGTAGTGTGTTACTGGGTAAGACCTTTTAAGCAACTTCATGCTGTTGAAAAAGTTCTATTTAAGTGTTGATTTAATTGAACAGGGTTTGCAGTAATCAGGTCTGGTTGTGTCTAGTCCAGCTGAACCCCATTATGAATGCAGTTTCATAGAGTTGGGGAATTAGTAACTATGAGGGCAAATACATTTTCACACATTTAAAAACTGTATTTTGTGTTTACTCAGGCTGCTTTTGCTTCATCTTAAATTTTGTTTAATTTCTGAAACTATTTAGTATGAGATATTCATGAAAACAGAAGAAATCAGGCAAATACTTTTTCCACAGCACTGTATTATTGTGAACTGGAAGTCTCTAAGACCAGCATCCATGAAGTTGTAGACCATGCAATCTCACAGAGCAGGGCCACAAAGTGCTGAAGCACACACCATGCAAAAATTGCCTATCCTCTGTTGCAACACTCACTACAGAGTTCCAAACAGCCTCTGGAAGCAACATCAGCACAAGAGCGGTGTGTCATGAGCTTCATGAAATATATTTCTGTGGCCAAGCAGCTGCACACAAGCCTAAGCTCACTCTGTGCAATACCAAGTGTCAGCTTGAGTGGTGTAAAATGCACCGAAACTGGACTCTGGAGCAGTGGAAACGTGTTCTCTGGAGTGATGAATCACGACTCATTATCTGGCAGTCTGATGGTTGAATCTGGGCATGGCAGATACCAGGAGAATGCTGCATACCAGAGTAAATTTGGTGGAGGAAGGATAATGGTCTGGGGCTGTTTTTCAAGCTTCGGGCTAGGCCCCATAGTTCCAGTGAAGGGTAATTTTAATGCTACAGCATGCAAAGACATTTTAGACAGTTGTATGTTTCCACCTTTGAAGCAATGGTGTGAGGAATGCAGTTTCCTGTTCCAGCATGACTGTGACCTTGTGCACAAAGCGAAGTCCATAAAAACATGGTTTGACGAGTTTGGTGTGGAGGAACTCCGGTGGCCTGTCCTCAACCCCACTGAATGGAATGAATTGGAAAGTCAGTCAATGAGCAAGGCTTTCTCAACAAACATCAGTGCCTTACCTCACAAATGTGCTTTTGACTGAATTGGCAAAATTCTTCAAAAACACTCTCTAAACTGTATATACAGTAATCCTGCAATATACAGTTCCCTTGGAACCGCAAGGCCAATTCTTTTGCGTTTGAGATTAAAAGATGTTTATGAGATGATAGATCAGAGTTTCAGTTTTCCTCTGCTCTTATTTACATGTAGATGTGTTAACAAACTTAAATCATAGCACCTTTTGAACCGATTTTTCAAGTGATCAAAAATATTGGAACATGCAACTGACAGGTGCGTCTTGTTGCCCAGGTGCATCCTCTTAGATTGACTGTTTAAACTATTAATAGCTCTGAATGTCTACTCGTGGTTTGAGCCCTTGTTTTCGCTTGTGAGGACTGCACTTGTTGTTAAAAAGGATAAACCAACATGAAGACCAGATAGCTGTCTATGGCAGAACAGCAAGGTATTTTGAAGCTGAGAAAAGACCGAAAAATCGATCCGAGGCATTGCACAAGTATTGGGCATAGCCAATACTACAATTCGGAATGTCCTAAAAAAAAAAAAGAAAAGCCACTGGTGTACTAACAACCAGACATCAGACATTGAGCAGTTAAACTGCCCGCTGTTCTTCAGAAAAATCCTCCAGGTCCTGCACATTCTTTACTTTTCCAGCATCCAAGGACTTTTTCAATTTAAGTGTTATATAAGCTACCACTCAACCACAAATAAAATGCAAAACAGTTTTAGTTACAAAGGATTATACAATGGATATAAAAAGTCTACACAGTCCTCTTAAAATGGCAGGTTTTTGTGATGTAAAATGTCAATGAAATTATTCTGTTTAACCCTAAATAAGGATACACTGTTTCTGTAGGATTTTCTCCTCATAGGCTTGGTTTCATACGACTGCTGAACTCATGGTCCACAAAAAGCTTGCATGGTATCACACTTGTTGAAAGATATCTATCAAGAGAGGAGTATAGAATTTCCAAAACATTTGATGTGTTAGGTGCTGGTGGGGGGAGGAGACCACTTATTTATTTAAAAAAAAAAAAAAAAAGCAGTGGTTTTCATCAGAAACGACATTCCTAGGAAACAAGGGACGTCCCCCGGACTTTGCAAACGTCCACTTAGGTCTGCATTTGGTCCGGTTTATAACGTTCGCTGTCGAACATTCCAAGGACATGAGAGGATATCAAATCATAACACTACTGAATGTGTTCATTTCAGCGAAAGTTCCCTAAGTGTCCCAAATGGCCACTGGACGTCCTGAAACCCTACACATGGACGTTCGGGGGACATTCATAGAGGCCTTCTAGGGGACATCCTGGGGACCTTTTTTTGTCAGCTGGGTTACGTGTGAACGCTGTCATGAAGTGAGTCCAGGGAGACTGATGCACATGCAGAACTTTATTTAAGACAGACACAGGGAACAGGTTCCGGGAAACAGGCTCAGGCAAACAAACACAAGGAATAAACACACTAGGTACTGGGGCTATCAGAAACTTAGTAAAACTAGGAAAGAAACCATAAGAAAACACAAAATAAACAGTGCATAAACTGAACAATAACAAATGTGAGCATTCAAACACAAACATAACCTGACATGATGCAATGCGAGGAGAAAAAACAGGGAACTTAAATAGAGCACTAATCAATCAGGAGAATGAAAACAGAATGGTTAAAATGCAAAATGTAGGGAGACAACAGAAGAAGAAATTCTGAAACGGCATTTAGGATGCCCTCTAGTAGCCAAAGATGGAACTTGCCCTGGGGGCCATGACAGAGCCCCCACCCCCTTAAGGCTGAAAGCACCACCAGTGTGAGAGGCTAACAGCACGGACCGCAGTGAGGCCTGAGGGGGGATCAACAAAGATGGCGAGGCCAGATGGGGGATTGTGTTCCTGGGGGCCATGACAAACACAGCCTAACTTTGTTTAGCTACCAAGCCACATTAGATACTAACTTTAATTCAGTCGAGGTATCTTTATGTAACATCAACTAACTAGCTTCGTTGGCCTTACATAACTTAATTCAGTACATGAATATCTATGCAAGTTAGCTAGGCTAGTGATTTCTTTAGTTGTAAAATAGGCTACATTAGTTATATATTGTCACTATCTGTTATTGCTATTGTTAACCTCCACAAGAATTGCTCCCTAACCAAAAAGTTCATACTTCATTTATACTTTGGTGAGGCTTACCTTATCAATGGCTTGTAACTTGCTTATCCAAGTCGATGGCTGTAACTACCACCCCAAGGTGACGATACAGATAACTACCCATCAGCTGTATGATTAACTTAACAAAGAACATCTATCACACACCAATCACACAAACGTTCACGACAATGATTGTTGATTGGCAGCTCATTCCTGTTGCTAGATTAACATTTGAGATCTGTTTTTTTCACATCTGTTTTTTTTTCTCAGCTCATGGGATTCATTTTTACATTAATTTTGATATGTTTCCTAAATGCTTTTTCAGTTTAATTCAGCTTAAATCTTAAAACACTTAGGTGCTGTGCCTAGGCCTTTCTATAGTAGGGAAAACCCTGTACCATGCAGCACAATAAAGGCCATAATCAACAAATACAGAAAATGGAGCTCCACAGTGACAAGAACAGAACAGGATGTCCCTCCAACATTTGTTAAAGGACAAGACAAAAACGTACCAGGGAGGCTGCCAAGAGACATACAGCAACATTAAAGGAGCTGCAGGAATAACTGACAAGTACTGATCACTCTCTGTATGTGAGAACAATCTCTCATATTCTTCACCTGTCTGGGCTATGGGGTAGGCTGGCTAGAGGAAGTCCTTTCTCACAAAAAAAAAAATATCTAAGTTAGGGGTTAGTTAAGTGTTCACAGAAGAGGTTGGCCACTACTGAGGGACAGTCATTTTGAAGGTTCTGGAAAGGGACCTCATGCCTCACTGAATAGGCACTACCAGGTGTCGGTCGTTAACTGGTTGCAGATTGTATGTAAGGAACATAAACCTCAAGGAGAGTGTTGAGGTAGGGGGTGCTGTTCCAGACAAGGTCTTGTACGTGAGCATCAAGGACTGGAATTTGATGCAGGCGGCTACAGGAAGCCAGTGGATGGAGATGTAGAGGTGTGTGACATGGGTTCTTTTGGGCTGGAAAACAAGGCATGCTGCTGCATTCTGAATCATGTAAAGAATGATTCACTTATGTACGTAGGTTATGTTTTGTTTTTTTTTTCTTCCTTTATTGCCTAAAATTTTGATAGTTTTTCACTTAATTTTTATACCTTGTAATCTCACACTGAAGGTGGAAAAAGTTCTGACATGATTTATTTTTGGGTTGTTTTTTTTTTTTTTTTTTTTTTTTTTTTTACATCACAAAACCTGCCATTTTAACAGGGGTGTGTAGACCTTTTATATACATTTTACAGATGTATTATTCTGCACAAAGGTATATTTTCCTTTAAATCAGTTTAGAATAAATCGACGTATTAGCCATTTTAATATTTGCCACACTGTTTAATGTGAATCTTTATTTAATAAGACCTTAATTTACGAGCACATTAGCTTTAATCCAGAGTTTGTAAACAGCTCTATGGTTGACCATTTCCACCAGCATTTACACTACAGATTGTGTTTCCATGCTTAGTAGGTTGTTCCAGGCTCGCGTGATGAGCTACAGCGTTGAATGTTACTTTCAAATGCAATGTGAGCATATTTTTATGGCCACATCAAGTTGTGTCTTGAGCTGCAATTATCTAGCCCATACTGTTTTGAATTCCATGATGATATTCCATTTGTGTGAAAGTGCTTCCTTTTTTTTTCTTTTTTTTTTTTTTTTTTTTTTTTTTAGCCTGAAAGGATTTTCTGTGGATGGCAGCTTCACTGTGAATCAGTAGTCAGATTAATCCTCTTTAACAAATCCTTGGTTTGCTTTTGTGAAAGACAACTGAAAACACGATACCAACATGTGGCTGATACATTAACTGTTTTTAAAACATGCTACAAAAATGCTGTGATACAAGAGTATAAAACAACTCTTTGCAAACAGTTTACCCTCAGCAACTAGAAACCGACAATTTCTATACACTACAGAGATGTAAGGTTATGAACTGCCAGATTATCATATGTACAGACATATTTAAACCACAAAATAGACTTGAAATTTTCTGTTCTTTCAAAATTTTTACATAAAACTAATATACATTAATAATTTACTCTAAACGGAAAGTGTTTTAGTCCGTGTAGAAATCTACACAACTGTTGAATCTGTGCAGGAAGATACATTTTTGATTTTAATATTGATTTAATGAGCTATGTTAGGTCAGTAAATGAACTTAGTGCCACCACTGCTAATGATACATTAAAAAAAAAAAAGTCTGACAGAAAAAAATGACAGGCAACCTTCCTCAAATGCAAATACAATACACAATACAAAATTGTGTAATTTTTTTTTGAGCACACAACATAGATTGTGTATCTAAAATACAATTGTGCATTGATTTACTGCTAAAGTGTTCAGGAACATAAAACAGTTGTATATGCTCAAAAACAGGTATACCGCAACAGTCATAATTAGGCAAAAGACAAGCAAGCATTGACTTGACCTAAAATGGAAAAGGTTTTATGTATGCATGTAATCAGTCCTGCTGCATTGTTGAAATGTCCTTTTTATAAAGTAAAAATAGTCCATCATCTGCATATCAATTGAGATTGCACTAAGAAACCTAATCACATAATTGCACTAAATTGACTATAATGTGATCGTCCCTCTTTTCATAAATATAGACATACCATATAGACATGTGCAAAATTCCTCCAAAATACCTGATATCAATGCACTGTGGTCTTGACTTAGGTAAAAAAAAAAATTTTTTAATTAATTGTCATTTGAACTCAGGGGTTATGAAACCTTTTACTTTTTCATATAAAGGTGGAATTGCTGTCAAAACCTTCTGTGTATGCTTTTAAAAAACCTTAATGAACTGGAAATATGATGTGGCCAACAAGGTCATGGCCAGAGCTGAAAGCAAACCAAAGCAGCCCAAGGTCCGCTCTTTTATTTAGAAAGAAACACCACAGCCTCAGTTGAAAGCCTCTACACCTTCCAAATGATCTGGGATAGGGAGGCCTGTTAGGACTGTAAGACATTTGTTCCAGACATTAAACACAGGGCAAACCGGCTGGGTGAAGGTGATATGGAAGGTGTGGAGGTGCTGAGAGCTCACGGCATCATAGAAAGCCAGCGAGCCGGCATCATAGTCCAGGAGCACACCGACTCGTCTCAGGTGTGGTGAGGGGTCAATGGCCATCTCTTTGCTGTTGTGGCGCACCACCCAGGAATTGTTGCAACGGCACAGCACCCATGACAAAGGGTTCTTCCCAATCCACTCGTGCTTGGGTGCTGACTTATAGGCTATGCCCACAGCATACCTGAGACAAAAAAGTCCATTTGGGAAGTCAGGTCATTTTTTATTGTCTTCATACCCGTATGGCAACATTTAGTATGAAAATTATTTATTATGTATATAAAGGTAGAAGTAGTAAATGTTTCATGTATTACACCCAGTTTACAGCTGTGCATGTAAAGTTTAATCAGACCTTTAATAGGAGAACCTGTACACCTGCAGATTCATGCAATTAACCAATCAGCCAATCATGTGGCAGCAGCACAATGCACAAAAACGCACAGATACAGGTCAAGAGCTTCAGTTAATGTTTACATCAAACATTAGAAAAAAGAGGGAAAATGTCATCAGTGTGACTTTGACTGTTGCCGGGCTTTTGGTGCAAGATGGGCTGGTTTGAGTGTTTCAGAACCTGCTGATCTCCTGGGATTTCCAAATACAACAGAGTCTCTAGAGTTTACACAGAATGGTGCAGTAAACAAAATAACTGGAAGTTCTGTGGGTAGAAATGCCTTGTTGATGAGAAATGACAGAAGAGAATGGCTGGACTGTTTCTCAATATACTCAAATAACCACTCTTTACATCTGTGGTGAGCAGAAAACTAATCGATTTTATGAATTAATTTAAACTATTAGGTTGGAGACTGGAGTGGGTTCTACTTCTGTCAATCAAGAACAGGAATCTGAGGCAACAGTGAGCATGGGCTCAATGAAACTGAACAATTCAAGAATAGTTGTAGTTTTTCCGGTCTTCGACTGCCATCTATTCCTATAAACAGCTTGCTCTGTAAGGTTAATTTGTAGTTAGTTCTAACATCTTGATCTAAATTCGAAACGTGAACCTCTAAGGGACATGAAAAATAAGGTTCAGTCATACATATGATTATGTTTGTTTATCTATTCTAAATTGCGCATCATAAAATAATTTGGTCAATGTCACATGCATTGCATTTGTACTTATCAGGCCTGGCCTACAAGACATCACTCAAATAAATCACTATAATTGCACACATTTATCACATTGGCCTTGTGTATTATGTCTGACAGACATCCAACATAATTTCCACTTCAATTTACAAAGCAACTATTATTCACTAGTGAAAAGTGAAATTGCAGTTCAGCAAAGATCAAAACACTTGTGAAAGTGTAAACAAAACGGTTACGGAATTTAACGGCATACAACTTTTAATGTCACAATTCCAGCATTAAAAATATAAAATCTTTCTTACTGTACTTCTGAACAAACCTGCTCATAAAGCTGCTCTTTGGCTTTGTTTGTGTACTTTCATAAACTAAATTATGCTCTATTAGGTTGTCTTAGGTTTTTATCTATATAGCACTTTTAAGAACAGGCACTGTTACAAGGCAGATTTACAAAAAACCTTGCAATCTTGATGATTGAGGTTAAGAGTTAATAGGACATCTATCACTAAGTACTGAAAAAAATGTGACTAACCAAGTGCTCCCTCCAATTAGTGCCTCCCAATAATGGCGGCCACTGTCGATGTACACGTTTCCTATGACACCATAGCTGCTTTGGCTGCTGAAGCGCTCCTGACCGTGGCTCTTCTTTGAGGATATCTCATCACGTTCCACCGTCAGGTTGTCATGGGACAATTTTAGCTTCCTGTGTGCTGACTTTGGGTCAAGCTTAAATGGCTGACCTGGGGAATAAACAACACAACCTATAATAAGATATCTTATATATTGCAGAGGTTGATGTGATAGATAGGGTGCAGGGTTGTAACGCACCCTGGCGTGCAGCCAATAGAAATGAAATCAATCTATCTAATGATCAAAAATAAATAAATAATGAAAAACATATTTATATTACAGAAAGATAGATGAGAAAAAAGAACGTTGTGTTCTGTTTTGTTCTATGTTCAATTCTTCAAGCTGAGCCATCTGAAATGGAATAACTGTGTTTGTTTACACCAACAGACCATGGTCAAATGCCAACTATATCAAATATATCTTTACTGTTAAGCTCAGAAAGTGTAAATGATTTAAAGGATTTAAAGCATGTGGTGCGGTTTCTAAAAAGCTTGAAGCAGTCACGCAAATGTGGAGAACAATTCGCAAACATCACAAGGGACTGCAGCAGGACCAGATGATATAAATGAGCTAGCAGGGCTAAGCCTCCTGTTTTTCAAAGATAAAAATACACCAGTATAAGGTTTCATTCTTGCCATCTACATAAGATTATTTGCTTTTAACTATTTTTAAAGGTGTATTTTAAGCGCAACAGCACCACCAATGGTGATGCAGAGTGGTATGAAGAAGCAAGGTTGATTTCTTTCTAGCTTTCATGCAGAATCAGTGACAGTTGGGCCAGGTGATTACATAGAGTAAAATGGCCCCTAGATTTTTATCTTCTTTCGTGCTGATGTTGTTCAGTCCATTTCACTTAGAAATCCATAACACTTCATCAGCAGTGACAATATGCATAGACAGTTATTGACAATGATTCTGAGCCCAGTGATGGTGTGAGTCCTGGGCATACCTTGGCCAATAGTGACCAAAAGAATATCTGGAAGTTTAGATATGTGTTTTAATTAATTCCCACTTATCTCATCTGTCTCCCATTTATCTATCCATCTGCTCCAGTTCAGGCTCTGAGCCTGAGGGCCTCTTTTTACTGAGGGCCAGTGAAAAGGCTGCACCAGTAGTACAAATATCAATCAAAAACGTTTATCCACTGATCCAAATCTGCTTGGTAAATCCTGCCTTCTCTCTCCTGGTAACTCAGTGGCATTTTTTTTTCTTTTTGAAGGTCCTCTCCAAGTTACCTAGTGCTCATGGTCATGGTTTGGGGATTTAACACTATCGTTAGTATGTATGCATGCAGAAATTACCCTCTGTCGCCAAGCAACAGTTACATAATTCCTTGGTTCTGATGCACTTCCATGACGAAGGTGTATGCATAACCAAATTTCATCTCAAGTCAAGTGGGTTTTTATTGTCATTCCTCTATATAGCTGGTATACATTGGAGCGAAATGACGTTTGTTCAGGACCATGGTGCAATACAGAGCAGTACGCAAGACTACATAAAGTGCAATACACAACAGCGTGAGACGAGTGCAAAACAATAAATAAACAAATACGAAACAATAAATATGTAGGATGTTAAAGACACAGAACATGGACTGTAATCTGTAAGCTAGTGTGTAATGTACTAGCACAAGTAAAGCAGTAATATTGTTTAGGTTCAATGCGAATGGTGTGGGAATTTGGATTTAATTCAAGGAATCCTGACTATTTAGAACTTTTCACAAATTCTTCGAATGAAGTTTACTCTCAAACTCTCATCATGTGCTCTTGATTTTCCTTTCTCCTTTGTCTTGTTACTTCCATGAGTATACTCATGTGTTCCTCATTTTCCCCATCATTAGTTTGTACATTTAAACCCTCTGTGTGCCTTGTATGAAAATACTGTAGATTACCCTTCTCTGTACCTGGCGGTGTTTTTTGACCCATGTTATGAATAACAGTGATTACTGGATTCCTTCTTTATATAGTTTAAGTAAACTGTCTGAACACAGTTCTAACACAAGCCCAGGACATTTACTTGTCTTCCAAAATTGATTCTTTGAAGTCATTTCTAACACCAAAAAGAAACTGTGTATGGTCTTACTGTTGGTTTTGAGTGTCCCAGGCTCACTGCTGCGACTTCCTGCCTGATTAATGGCCTTGACAATGAAGATGTACTTGGTGCCACTCTGCAGGCCATGAACGGTGTAGTGGTTCTGCTTGATATTGGGCACAATCATCCAGCTGTCAGCAGAGTTGCAGAGACCTGGATAGGAAAGTGAGATATGTTTCACTGTTCGTCTTACGTAACCTAATACTCACTAAGTGGACCAAGTCTAGACCAAGTGTCAAACTCATGGTGGAAACTTGCAAAAAAATATATATATATATATATATATATTGAATATATATTGAAAAAAGAAATGATGATGAACCACAAAGTCATGAAGATGCAATTATGTGTGAGTTCTTAAATTTCTTTCTTGCCTTTACATGTTTTCGATATCTTAAAAAATATAGTTCATATGAGAGGTTGCAAAAGACTATTAAACTTAATTAGTCAAAATAGGTAGGCCTAATTAAAAAGGTACTTGGTATTAATGGCACTGTTATTGATATTGGGATCAGCTGCCTACATTGTATGGAAAGCCACATTGCATTATGATGCCATACTCTTTAGTTATAATGCTTGTATATATATTTCAAGAATTTCATGTCTTACTTACTGACAATATTTGACTGGCCAGTATAGATGGTGTACTGAAGCTCATAAGAAACTACAGAGAACTCATCATCAGATGTCCAGTGCACAGTTATGGTGTCATAGGACGCTGTGCAGAGCTCTTCTCGGATACCTGGAGGACTGGGCGCTGGAATAATAATGAAGGAAAATAAAAACGACAGCAAAGAGGAGTTTGCTTTAACCGTATGACACATTTTACAACTGTACATGGAGAGAAACAACACAAGATGACATATGCACATTGTTCTATGAAAAAAAAAAAAAGAAAGTCGTTTATGCCACACTGTTGATATGTGGGTTAGGTAACAAGTAACAAGCTGAAATGATTAGTATTTTAAGTATTAAACAAAAATGTGATTTTACTTCTAGTGACAGAATTCAATTAATTATTCCTGCATTAACGTGGGTTTTACCTAAAATAATCTATAAACCTGGAGCACCTTGTCATTACACATAAAAGTGTCATTTAATCATTGGACATTTATTGACTTTGAGTGTCTGATGACTGATGATCCTTAATTGAGTCTCACTACTTGCTCTCCACTTGCTCTCCTTTGATTGCTCTTAAGCAGTATGGTGTGTATTTTATGAGGGAACTGCAACTCACTTGACTTAAAAGCCGGGCTACACTCTTCCTTGTCACATTCACTTTACTGTAGCACATCATTACTACTACTACTGATTTTTAAGTATGCGATATGTAGAGATTTTTTGTGACTGGCTTCATGAGTCTGAACAAGGAACTGAATATAACTGAAATAACAGAAGAGTAAGATTGGAGCATCCTCATCTCATCTAAGTGTGGTGTAAATTATGAGTGTATAATTTTACATCATGAGTCATCTAATCAGTCCATACAGGATTTCATGGATTTTTTCGTTTGCTTGTTTTTTTTGTGATTGTTGTGGTCAGAAATGCTTGATTTTGCTGTGTCTTTTTTCAAAATTTCTATGCAATCTGCAGAGGTTTTTTTTTTCAGTTTTTTTTTTTACTGAAAACTACATGAATTGGCGAAATTGCAGTTGCATTAAATTGTCTTTTGCAGTGAAGTTTGTTGGTAAATGAGACCTTTTAGCTATACTCATGTTCAACACACGTGAATCGAAGATGGCTTTGGCTGAATGCACATTGTGATGATGTGACATGATGCTTCTTGGCCCAAAACCAGTAATTATGAAAAAGCTCTTGTGGATATTGCAGTTTCCTAATGCGTGAGCACCTGCTTTTCCGCTGTCGACCGTAGTGACATTGGGACACGTGTGTTTTGTTTATGTTTGTCATGTCTCCTCCCTGTTCCATCATTGGCTGGGAAGTCACGTGTGTCCGGATTACCCTCAGCTGTTAGCAGTTGCGAGGGTAATCATGTCCGCATATATACCGCGCGCTTCCCAGCACACGAGGCGGAAGATTAAGTAGTAAGTAATAAGAAGTGAATGTTTAGCGTTAGTGTAGTTCGTGTCACAGTCACAGTCACAGTCACAGTCAGTCACAGTCAGTTCGCGCTGGATATCCGCTTCCAGTTCATCGTCATAGTTTGTTTCTTGTTTTGGTTATCGACCTAGATTCCTGTCTAGCCCCGTGTATACCTGTTTGCCAATCGCCTGACCTCTTGCCTGTTTATGAATTACGTTTTGGATCACGTTTTGGATTTGTCTGCCTGCCTGTCTCTTTAAATAAACAACTGTTATCCTGTACTTGCATCCGCCTTATCTCTGCTTCGTATCTCTGCTACGATGTGTGACAGAATCTTCCGCCTTAACATGGATGCAGCAGGAGGACTAGAGAGAAGGCACGCCACAGCAACTAGGAAAATCGTAGGACAATACCGCATTGGGGAACGCTCGGATTACTGGCCGCATTTTTCATCTGTGCAATTTCCCTAAAGGTACGCCATTGAATTGCCGCCAGAGACAGCGGGATTGGGGAGCTACCCACTGGAGTTTCTCTTCAGCTGCCAGGAGTATTTCTGCAGCTTGGCGGTTCCCAAGCCTACTAAGAGAGAGTGGATCGGGTTCCTGGTGTCCAGGTTTTGCGGCCCGGCCCATGACTGGGCGGAGTAGCTGGTGAGTGCTGGGTCGCCAGCCCTCCATGATGTCACTCAGTTTACAGAGCTGTATATGGAGGAGTTTTCACAGCTTGGACAACTTCGTGGTCTTGATTTACTGGGGTGGAGAGTCAATGGACAGCCCCAGGCGGACCCACCATTCAACCTCTATTATGAGGAGATGGACAGGGCAGCAACCAGCGATCCACTTCAGTTTCCGGCCAACACGGGGGCGAAATCCCCGAGATGTATGACCGAGGGCTGCGGGAGAGAGACTCAGCTTCAATGTCCCACTTGCAGGAAGCTGGACCTCCAGGAAGCTTTCTTCTGCTCTCAGGAATGCTTCAAGAGCAGCTGGCGGGAGCATAAGAAACTTCACCGGAGAGCCCGTGCAGAGACCCAGCCCGGGACCGACAGGGTGACCTCAGAGCTCGAACCTGAGCCCCACGAGGTGGGCTCACCCGCCGAGCTCCAACAAAAGGTCCAAGTCCAAGTCAAGTCTCATGTCCCTGAGATCCAAGTCAAGTCTCATGTCCCTGAGATCCAAGTCAAGTCTCATGTCCCTGAGCTCCAGGTCCAGCCGCCAGCCCCTGAGCTCCAGGTCCAGCCTCCAGTCCCTGAGTTCCAGGTCCAGCCTCCAGTCCCTGAGTTCCAGGTCCAGCCTCCAGTCCCTGAGCTCCAGGTCCAGCCTCCAGTCCCTGAGCTCCAGGTCCAGCCTCCAGTCCCTGAGCTCCAGGTCCAGCCTCCAGTCGCTGAGATCCAAGTCAAGCCTCCAGTCCCTGAGATCCAAGTCAAGCCTCCAGTCCCTGAGATCCAAGTCAAGCCTCCAGTCCCTGAGATCCAAGTCAAGCCTCCAGTCCCTGAGGTCCAAGTCAAGCCTCAAGCCCCTGATGTCCAAGTCAAGCCTCAAGCCCCTGATGTCCAAGTCAAGCCTCAAGCCCCTGATGTCCAAGTGAAGCCTCAAGCCCCTGAGGTCCAAGTGAAGCCTCAAGCCCCTGAGATCCAAGTCAAGCCTCAAGCCCCTGAGATCCAAGTCAAGCCTCACGTCCCTGAGATCCAAGTCAAGTCTCACGTCCCTGACGCCCAAGCCAAGCTTCACGTCCCTGAGCTCACGTTCAAGCCTGCTGATCCAGTTTCCCAAGCTCTGCTAATATCTCAGCCTAATGACCAAGTTCTGCTCACGCGCCGGTCTGCTGACAGGCCCAGCCAAGTTCCGCTCACGCCACAGTCTGCTGACACGCACAGCCAAGCTCCGCTCACGCCCCAGTCTGCGGACACGCACAGCCAAGCTCTGCTCACGCCCCAGTCTGCTGACATGGCCAGCCAAGCTCCGCCCGCGCCACAGTCTGCTGACATGGCCAGCCAAGCTCCGCCCGCGCCACAGTCTGCTGACATGGCCAGCCAAGCTCCGCCCATGCCCAAGGTTCACCTAGTGACCTCAGAGCCTCAGTCTCCCTGTTTAGCTGTGGACGTCGCTCAGCCTCCCAGTTCAGCTGTGGACGTCGCCCAGCCTCCCCGTTCAGCTGTGGACGTCGCCCAGCCTCCCCGTTCAGCTGTGGACGTCGCCCAGCCTCCCCGTTCAGCTGTGGAGGTCGCCCAGCCTCCCCGTTCAGCTGTGGAGGTCGCCCAGCCTCCCCGTTCAGCTGTGGACGTCGCCCAGCCTCCCCGTTCAGCTGTGGACGTTGCCCAGCCTCCCCGTTCAGCTGTGGACGTCGCCCAGCCTCCCCGTTCAGCTGTGGACGTCGCCCAGCCTCCCCGTTCAGCTGTGGACGTCGCCCAGCCTCCCTGTTCAGCTGTGGACGTCGCCCAGCCTCCCTGTTCAGCTGTGGACGTCGCCCAGCCTCCCTGTTCAGCTGTGGACGTCGCTCAGCCTTCCTGCCCCATGGCAGATAGCGTTCCCCTCTTCTGTTTCGAGGAGACCCACGCTCCTCTCCCTGGCCGCACGGAGACCCACGCTCCTCTCCCTGGCCTTACAGGGGACTTCGCTCTGCCTTCCAGTTCAGCTGGGGACGTCGCTCCGCTTTCAGGCGCCGACGAGGACGTCGCCCTGCTTCCCTGCTTCGCTGAGTACAGCGCTCTGCCTTCCTGCTCCGCCGAGGACGTCGCTCTGCCTTCATGTTCCGACGAGGACATCGCCCTGCTTCCCTGCTCCGCCAAGTACAGTGCTCTGTTTCCCTGCTCCGCCGAGTACAGTGCTCTGTTTCCCTGCTCCGCCGAGGTCGTCGCTCTGCCCTCATGTCCAGCCGAGGTCGTCGCTCAGCCCCCCTGTCCAGCCGAGGTCGTCGCTCAGCCCCCCTGTCCAGCCGAGGTCGTCGCTCAGCCCCCCTGTCCAGCCGAGGTCGTCGCTCTGCTTCCCTGTCCAGCCGAGGTCGTCGCTCTGCTTCCCTACGCCGCCAAGAACACCGTGCAGTTTCATGTCTCTGCTTGGGACATTCAGCCCAGGGGGCCGTGGCTGAGCGGGAATGAAGTGGGATGACTCATGGCACTCCGGGAGGAGTGCCCTTGGGGGGGGTTCTGTCACGATTCTCCCTTGAAGCAGTGTGCTTTAAGCGCAAATGCGTGAGGACCTGCTTTTCCGCTGTCGACCGTAGTGACATTGGGACACGTGTGTTTTGTTTATGTTTGTCATGTCTCCTCCCTGTTCCGTCATTGCCTGGGAAGTCACGTGTGTCCGGATTACCCTCAGCTGTTAGCAGTTGCGAGGGTAATCATGTCCGCATATATACCGCACGCTTCCCAGCACACAAGGCGGAAGATTAAGTAGTAAGTAATAAGAAGTGAATGTTTAGCGTTAGTGTAGTTCGTGTCATAGTCATAGTCATAGTCAGTTCGCGCTGGATATCCGCTTCCAGTTCATCGTCATAGTTTGTTTCTTGTTTTGGTTATCGACCTAGATTCCTGTCTAGCCCCGTGTATACCTGTTTGCCAATCGCCTGACCTCTTGCCTGTTTATGAATTACGTTTTGGATCACGTTTTGGATTTGTCTGCCTGCCTGTCTCTTTAAATAAACAACTGTTATCCTGCACTTGCATCCGCCTTATCTCTGCTTTGTATCTCTGCTACGATGTGTGACATGCATTAACTTCTGCAATCGCAAAATCATGGAGGGACTGTCTAATTAGGGACGCAAACAATTATTACTATTTTTTTGCATAACCAACTAATATATTGATTATTTTTGTTCCAATTATTGAAACTGAAATCAATATTAAATAATAACAAAATTTTAACATTTTATTGTTTTTGTTTCATTATCTCTTTATCCAAATGGTGCTAAATCAGTAGCCTTCATGCCTTACCATTAAAAGCATGCTAAACTTAGGCCTCATTAAACTATTAAGCTAGTATTTAATTTTCACTGAGCTATAGCGACTTTATCAAGCAGCTTTGATTATATAGTATCGTCAAATTGTACAATCAGTGTTTCTTCTCGAGCAGGAGCTTTGAGGTGATTTTCTTTGAAATGTTTGTGCACCATCAATATGCTGCCTTGTGTAAACTGTAGTTTATCATGCTTTTACCTTTACAGTAAACAAAAAGCTCCTGCAGTTTTAACATTTAAGCTACCGCCATCTTTTACTGCTTTCTTGTTGGCATTGTTAAGTTCATTCTGTGCCATATATGGTACTTCAATAATGCTACATAGTTGCATCCTTACTAAGATTAAATGGGATATGCCAACAGTCAGAAATTAATGCATCTGAGAAACAGCGGCGGTCACAGAGTGGGCTGCTGCTGTGGGAAACGTGCACGATCCAGGTCGTCCAAAACATGAGAATGTTTTATATTAAGCGCTTCAATCAAACTCATGAGTGTATTAACGTGGCTTGTCGTGTCAGATGCTGCGACAGACACATGTGCTGTTTAATGTGTACCAGACGTGTTTTCTTCAGCACAGAAATGACATTTTTACCTTTACATCCTTATCTGTAAATGTTAGAAATTCACACCAGTATTTCCATTTTACGTAAACACTCGTCCTGACAGCGAGTGAGTCTCTGTTAAACTTCTCTGAATGAGTGCGAGTCCACGCATGCGAGTCCATCAAACGGCACACGATAGAAGGGAAGCGCAATAACTCTGACCGAACTATTCATTTTGATCAAATATGTTGTTTGATGCTATATTTAGAAACAAAAGTAATTGAGAGTAGTAACTGTAATGGGGTTAGAACACGTAATTGGATATAAATGTAAGAAGTGTCATACATTTACAGAATAAAGGAACATGTTACTGTGTTTAAATGAGTGAATGTGTGTTACTGCAGAATATTAAACCTCTTACCAGCTAATACTTAGTTTGTGCTTTTGTTTTTCTTTTAACATTTTTAATATAGTGATTTAACTTCTACTTTAAGGCTTGTGGACTATCAGGTTGGTTTTTTTTTTCGCTTTCAAAATATAATGTTAATATTTTTTTAAAAAAACAGATACATTTAATACCTTTTGCATAGCCTTTAATGTGGTTAAAAAAAAAATACAGAAAATAAAAATTGGCCCTTTAATCCAAACTAATCGATTAATTGAAGATAATAATACATTATTATTATATTAGGAAAATAATCATCAGATTAATTGATTATCAAAAGAATAATTAGTTGCAGCCCTAGTTATTGCATTCAGACATTTTAGTTATTTATTCCAAAAAGAACAGAGCAAAACCTACTGTTTTCTATCAGTCACGCTTTCAAGAGTTCAACTGAAGTTCAAATGAAATGGGTGCTAATTCGCTTTGTTCCACATTTGATGATTTGTTATTGTTAGGAGAGCAGGAGAGGATGCAATAGCAGGTAGACAGGTCTACCGTAATCCAAAAATACAGTCAAGGTTCAGGCAAAGGTCAGTTGCATAACGAACAACAAGGTGAGAAAACCAGAAACAAGCTCAGGAACCAAATTAGCAATCAATGTTAATAAGGCTCGGTAAACACTGGTGAAAACAACACAGAGCGTATACTTGAGAGTGCAGTGATGGTGCTTATATAGTGTGCACGTGTAATAGAGACAAGCTGAGTGCAATCAGTTTTTGGGTGATTGTAAATGTGAGAGTGTCTGTGATGGTGGTGCGTTGTAGTCCTTGTGCGTTACCCTGTATTCTGGGAACAGTAGATGACTAAACTTTTGGTAGATCTAAACTAAACGCCTTTTCCCGCCTCCTGACTTCTTAAAATCTAAAGTGGCAGCCTTTACGTTGCAAGTTTAATCAGCTGGCTAAAAACACTAGAATGACCAAGACAGTCATTTTGACGATTTAGAAAATTGGAGATGTATATTGATGTAATGTAAATGATCTGAGTATTTCTAAGCGTTTAGGAACAGTTTGCCTTAGTTAAAGAAGATGAACTTTTAGTTTTCCACAGTGTTGTTGCTCTGAAGTTCAAATGGCAACCTTTAAAAGAGGCAAACTTTTCAATTGTATGCCATGAAAAGTTGGACACTACTCACTGATGGCTTTTCTTAATTTCTACTATTTTCCCCGATTTAAAATATGAGTATATGAAAGTATAACAGCTATACAGTTGGACATTCATGCAGCTATCCAATCAGCCAATCATGTGGCAGTAGTGCAATGCATAAAATCATGCAGCTACAGGTCAAGAGCTTCAGATAATGTTCACATCAAACATCAGAATGGGGGGAATATCTGATCTCAGTGACTCTGACCATGGCATGGTTGATGGTGCCAGTTGGGATGGTTTGATTAGTGAAACTGGACAGTTGAATGTTGGAAAAAAGTCCAGGTGACCTTTTTTTTCAATCTTCAAAGGTGAACCTCAGATTCCAGATCTTGGCTGACAGGACTTTGATGCGGTACTCTGCTTTTGTAGCCCATTCACCTCACGTCACCGAGATCACATTTTGCCCCATTTGATATAAATATTAACTGAAGCTCTTGACCAATGTCTGCATTGCACTTCTTCAACATTCCTGCCAAGTGCATGTATATGCAAGTGTTCATGCTGTAATTAAACAATTACCTGTTAGGTAATCAAGACTTTCAAGCATCTTCTTCTCTCTGGTAAAATCCAGCGCGAAAGTGTCAAATGTGTCCGTCAGATTAATCTCGGGTATCAGGACCTGAGATGACGCTGTAGCCATGGAGACTCTGAAATAGCAGAAGGATCGTTGTACCTGGTATTATTTATCTTTAATATTTGCGTATCATGTCTGAATGGTGGTGTGTTTTTTGTTGATATACTGTTCGTTTTAAAAATCTGTCTTGAAATTTTGAGGTTTCTTTGCTCACCGCTCTGAGATGCTCTTGGCAGTCTGGAGGAAGCGAGCATGGTCGGTTTCTTTCAGCATCTGGTCTGCTTGAGTTATGAGAGCAGACGATCGCTCGATGCACTGCTTGCAATTGGCAATTTGTTGTGCTAGTTTACGCAGTCGAACCGCCTACAGACAGAAAGTGTTACTTTAGACAAGTAATCACCATCAGACCAAATAATGTCCTGAAATATCTGTAGGAATTATAATGAGTGAGAGAAATTTCATTGGATTCCAAAAAAAAAAAAAAAAAAAGACGTATCTGCAATAGTAAGACTATTTTATTACAGTATATTGTAACTCTAATGTAATACAGTAATATAAATAAATTGTGATGTATAGTGTTTTGAATTAACTGAATGTCTATGATTATCTGGAATCTGGAAGTGAAGTCAGCAGTATTCTGTAATACCACATGTGGGCAAGTTTACTGGAATGTAGGATGTTTTACGTACTAAATAACATTTCATCTACAGAGAGATTTCCAGTAAGTCATGAGGTTAACTTACCTTGCCCTCTTTGATTTTGGCGCCAATAATCTGTCTCCTCTCCTGAATTAAGCTGATCAAGATGTCGCATTCTTCCATCAGCTTTCCTTCCTGTCGTGATGCGTTCATCTAATAAAAACACACACCCAGAAATGTATTTTGGGCAAAACATGCCACTACTCAGCCAAAAATGTCACTTACACAATATACACGACTCAGAATAATTCTTTTAGTTATCTGTACTTGCAAGTACATAATAATAATAATAATGATGAGGGGAAAATAAAAGCTCTAAAAGTGCTAAGAAATCAGTCTTTCTGAGTAAAGTATTGATAGGGTACCATAGAGTAAGTGGGTGAAGAGTATTTTCCTGTTTGAAGCTGTTATGATGTTTTGAAGAATAGAATAATGGTAAGGTTTTCTTTTTATTCCCTAAACAGGTGAAATCAGATATAATGGGGCACATTGTTTTGTTTTTTTGTTGTTGTTGTTGTTTGTTTATTTTTTGTCTTTGGTGACCTCTCTTGAGAGAAATATATATCAATATGCAGTACATTACTAGTTAGTTAGGCAGTATATTATATAGTTACAATATAATACTACATAATACTAGTTATAATAAAATAGTACACAACAATACATTGTTTTTTCAAGAGAAGGAAATAAACAAAGCTATAGTGTATACTTCTGTATAGTTTTTTCTTCTGAGATGAGAAAATAGTTTGAGAGAAGAAGCATAGAAGTTCCCAGTATGCGTATTCAAATTTACATATAATAAAATAAAATGTAGTTGAATTCAGTTAAGTAGCTGACATTCTCATAAACAGAGCTTCCTTACACAAAAGCATTTCTTAGGTTTTAAGTTTAATTAATTTTAGATAAACTTCCCATCTGGGAACACCTACACCATGTGAAACCTACAATGTCTTTTTATTATTATTATTTTTATACACTGCTTGTCTTCATGTGGTGTAAAAATGATGTGGTGAGATATGAAAGACTTGATTGTTAAAGGTTGAGAGCAATGAGGTGTAATAGCTTCTCTCTGGGCCTGTTTTTTTTTTTTTACTATGTAAAAGAGCTTATTCAGTCATGGCTCAGTTCTTTCAACACGCTAATTAAGCTCCTTGACCTTTGAACAGTACCATCAACTGTTTCACCTTAGAGTGTGTTTTTGCTGAGTTGTGTTCATTTATTTCCCCCTGCGTCTTTCACAGAAACTTTGTCTAGTGGTTACTAATGAGAACCAAAACATTTAAACGACTCCAGAGGGGAGTAAAATGGTTTATTAAATAAATATTGAAATACTGTGATAATCTGTTTTGAAAGGAATTATAAAGTACTGCTTTATAGGACCATATAAATCTATCTATTTGTACACTGTACTCACTAATTCGTCCCTAGTTCCTTTTTAACTGTTTGCTTTTCCCATAGAGCCAAGCCATCTATTTTGATTTTATAGCAAGATTGACTTTCCTTTTTTTAAGACACACACACTTACATGTATAGGAAAAAGCTCAATACAATGAGCGCGAGTCAGCGAGAGAGAGAGAGATGTAGGTCATCACTAAGCCTTAGTGTGGTTAATGTGATGAAATGGTGCTCGACAGAGCCAGAAGTGATTTGTTTAACCCCGAGGAGATGCGGCTTGACAAAAGGCCACTTCGAAAGGCAGCCAGAAAGCCATAGAAAGTGGTAGGTTGCTTTTTATTGTAAAATATTTAAAGCCATCATCTAAATGCACATCTCCTGTCTATGTGATATTTCTTCTCATAAAAATTTAAGCACTTTCTGGTCTGTTGGCCAAATTTGAGTGATTATTATCTTGGGTCTATGATTCAGCAGCAGTAAGTAGCACTTAATAAGAAATAATATGCATAGAGGCAAAGCAAAAATGGCTTCACTGTGCAACACCATGCCATCTTGAAAGGCTTCAACCCCCCCTTATTGCTCATTTTACCAACTACCAACCCAGGAAGGTGAAGTCTAACACGTGCTTCCTCTGAGACATGTGAAGCCAGCCAAGCTCATCTTTTTAAACTGCTTCTCATCCAGTATCACAGGGCAGTGTAAGACACTCGGAGGAAAGCGCTATCTACCCTCTTAAACATACATGAGCTCACAGATGCCTGTAATTGGTCAGTGTCGCTGTGATTGACAGGGGAAAGAGAGTATGCCATTCCACTTAAATAGCATGGCCAAAGGCAGGCACTGATGCCTGTGGCATTGTGGGGATTTGAAGTACATGATTGTTTTAATTGTAATGTGTTTCAGGACGCGCTTTTAGACAAGCATGGTCCAACATGATGTTAATTTATTCAGAGGTGGATTTTGACTTAATTTCATTTCACTTTGCGTTGAAAATTACTGTTATCGGTATTGAGAGATATCTATCAAACTAATATTCAACATATTTGCTCTACCAACCACTTTCATATTTATAGCAAGTCATTCACAAATACACATAAGTGAGATATTATATTAATAGTTCAAACGTGTGGCACCTTTTTCGCAAATCAGACTACTTACTAATTACCATGTACTGTATATGTAGAACACTTATTAAGCCATTTAACTGTATTTATCAAACAGGCTAATAGCAATGAGATAATATTTCTCCTGAAATAGTGTGGTATGGAAACTGATATATGACAAATGAAATCTAGTCAAATATCCAGTTTTGATCTGAATAAAACTTTATCATTTATTGTTAAAATTATTTGCTTGGTGTGTCAAACTATACTCACTCAGATCTATAGTTATTAATTTCTAAATATTCTGGTCGGAATATTCCATCGTTATAAGGGACAATTGTGCGCAAAACAAGGTTCTTTATAGTAGACACATTAAACATGTTCAATGTGATTTGGGCTTACATGCAACACACAAAGGCATCTCCAGCTTGTTTTAATGATGAAATTGTTTAATGAAAACGTCTTCAGTAAAGACCTACTCTCAGCTAGGGATGTTATTGTGATGCCAATTCTTTTCAGTTTACATTAATGGCATTCAGCATCCAGAGTGACTTACAGAAGTATTTGTCTACTTGAGGGGGAAAAAAAGGGGAGAAAAAATGCCAATGGTCAAACCTTTCTTTCAGTCATTATATAATGCATATAATTCCAGGCCTCTTAATTCTATGTAGCTTGTGTTGTTTCACACAAAGACTGAAATATAAGTGTTAATATGCCATCACCTAACAGGAGATAAGTACTTTTTGGACATTTGACATGACCAGATTTAAAGCTTTGCACCACACAAACACTCTATACTCTATACACACTTGCACTACCACACTGTGGTCCTCCACCTCCCCCTACACATTTAATGTGCTTGTGTAATGTAACACCGGATGGGCTCACTAACTCCATTCATTGTGCCATACGCAGAACGATAATAAAATTGACATGAATACTATCAGCAGATTAAAATAAAATAAACAAGAAAAATAAAGACCAAAAGATGAGACTCACCTCCACATGCTGACAGGTCTGAATCAGCTTCCCCATTAGTGATTCCAACTCATTGCTCCTCTTGATCAAATTGCTGAGGTTGGAGTCCAATGTTTGCTGTAAAAACAACAACAAAAAAAGAAAACAGTACATTTTCTTAGATGTATATGTGCTGAGCATAGGTAATCCCTGAAATCTGTCAAAGCTCACTGACCTCCAGATACTCTCTTTCTGCCCAAGATCTCCTCATCGTGAATGCTTG
This sequence comes from Ictalurus punctatus, assembly GCF_001660625.3. Classification (NCBI taxonomy): domain Eukaryota; kingdom Metazoa; phylum Chordata; class Actinopteri; order Siluriformes; family Ictaluridae; genus Ictalurus; species Ictalurus punctatus. Next base: position 9,018,887 of record NC_030441.2, on the reverse strand, counting down.
TCTACAGTTTTAAATAGTGACTGGAATGACCGCAAGAGGGAAGGAGACTGAATAAATAAAAAAATAACTTGACCCACTCAACTGTGAAATTCAGATTAAATAACCCACATCTGACATTGTGTCCACCTATCATGTGCAGTGCATCTTATGTAAGATATCTTTGCCCAGGAACAAGCCTTTCTTCCATGGCATCTTACTGTTGTTTAATGCAAATCTTATAGATATGCTTTTGATGTCAAATATTGTTATACAGTTGCAATCAAAATGATTCCCCCCATTGCAAATGAGGTTTATTGTCAAAATTTACAGACTTTCAGCTGTTTGTAATGAACCAATCGAACAAAGAAAATTGAAATAGTTCAACACAATGAATGTTTCAAATGGTTTCCCCAAATTCAACTGAATATGCAGCTTATAATGATTTCTCCAGTCTCAAAATTATTCAACCCCCTGAATAGAATCCCTCACAACAGCATAAATATGCAAAACAGGTGTTGTCTTATGCACACCTGATGCAACTAATCAAGGGCTTCATTAGTTGCACCATGTGTGCTTGAGCTGGAACACATGAAATACCTGAACTGGCTAGGGGTAGAAAATGTATAAAATACCTGGATGGGGCAGAAAACGGAAGCTATCAACATCTGCAAGCAGATTTCTGAGAAGGCATGTTGTGAAAAACCCTCGAGTGACTGCAAAAGACCTGCAGCAAGACTTGGTGGTAACAGGCACTGAGGTTTCAGTGAGCACAGTAAGGCACGTACTAAACACAGAAGGTTTCCAAGCCAGAACTCCAAGACGTACACTGCTACTGACCCAAAAACACAAGAATAGTCAGTTCAAAATCATATAAATAAGCCACAGAAGTTTTGGGATTCTGTTCTGTGGAGCGATGAAACAAAACAGGAATTTTACAGCACGATGGATCAGCGGTATGTCTGGAGGAAGAAGAATGAAGAAGGAACACTCTGTCCACAGTCAAGCATGGTGGTGGCTCGGTGATGCTCTGGGGCTGCTTTGCATCCTCTGGCACTGGAAACCTGCAGCATGTGGAAGGCGAGATGGATTAATTGAAGTATCAGGAAATCCCAGGAGAAAATGTCATGCCATCTGTGAGGAAGCTGAAACTTGGGCGTCACTGGACCTACCAACAGGACAATGATCCCAAGCATACCTCAAATTCCACCAAGGCTTGGTTGCAGAAGTCCTGGAAGATTCTACAGGGTCATCACAGTCACCTGACTTGAACCCCATAGAAAATCTCTGGTGGGATTTGGAAAAGGCGGTTGCAGCACGCAAACCCAAGAATATTACTGAACTGGAGGCCATTGCTCATGAGGAATGGGCTGAGATTCCTCAGGAACGCTGCCAGAAGCTCTGCATTTCATTTGCAGCAGGTCATAACAGCAAAAGGACGCTCTACTAAGTACTAAAGATGCTTGCCATGAAGGGTTTGAATAATTTTGAAACTGGAGACGTCATTATAAGTTGCATTTTCAGTTGAATTTGGGAAAACAACTTGAAGCATTCATTGTGTCGAACTATTTCAGTTGCTTTTGTTTGATTTGTTCATTGCAAACAGCTGAAAGTCTGTAAATTTTGACAATAACCCTGATGCAGTGGGCGTTAAATCATTTTGATTGCAACTGTATATCTGTCAGGAGGAGAAATATCACAGGGAATTAAAATTGCAAAAGAATGGTATGTGACAAAAGGGACCCTTTTCATTATAATTATTCAAGCACTATGATCATAATGCCATGGATCAAATCAGCCAGACAGAGTAAACCAAGACAAATGCATAATATTAATTAAAGTGGATAGACAGAGGTCCAAACCTGAAATGACCTAAAACACAAAGGAACAGACAAATATGGAACAAAGAAGTAGGAAACTAAGCAATAAAACCAGAGAACAATGGAAAATTATCATTACACACTCACGTTAGACCATAAGAATACAAGTGTCTGAGATTCACTTGTAGGACCCTCATGATCACTACTATTACCACTACCACCCATACTAATTAACAATGAAATCCCACGGTGCTAAAGAAAGACACAAATACACAAAAAATGAAAGATAAATGTACAGTACAGCCAGAATACATCCACGGTAAATAAAAAACCAGTTCTCACAGGTCTGCCTCTAAAATGATGTTATTCACAGTGAAATAAAGATATAATCATTTACTTTTTTTTTTTTAGAACAATTCTTCTAATTAAATCAGTACGCTTGAATACTTCTAGCAGTCATCTACCTGATTTAAAGCAGGTTTTTCAAACGCCTAATTGAGTTCAACCTCAAACTGAATTCATTTTATCTTATTGTCATGTCTCTGTGTGGCGAATAAAGGACATAAGAGCTGCCATTAGCTCAAATTGCTTGTTTCGCTCAGTCCCTCATTCAATTTCTGTTTTTATTCCTTTTAACACCGTATGTGGTCCATTTTTGTTTGTTTCGAAAGGGCAGTGGGTTGGATCTCTCATTCCTGACTGTGCCTATCCACTTCAGTTTCTTGTGAAAATGAATGCCGTGTGGTGCTCTACATTCTGTATGTGCGGTCCTAATACTACCCAGCTGTCTTTGTCTGAGACAAACATGTTGATTATGTTTGAGAAAAGCAGCAATTGTCAGCACCCATGCTAGCTACATACATCTCAGAGGGAGAGGTGGCCAAAATCATGTGTGATAATACAGGGAAATAGGATTGGATTTGTTTAGACAGATTAAAAAACCCCACAAATCTATCAAAATCCAGTTTGCAAAGCCATAAAGCTGCAGAACAAAGCATATGAAAACCTCAAATTGCTAACAAATTGTCGCCTTGTTGATGCCTGGAAAAATCTGCTCACGCTGATGATTACACAAGAGCAGGATCGGAAACTGCCTGAAATTATGGACATTTTCAATTTGTGTGTGCATGTGTCTGTATTTTAGGAAGAAAGCCTTTATCCTTGACGTTTTATGGAGCTGGGCCAGATGGTGAGGAACAGAGAGCTGTGCTTCTCTCCTAATTTTCCAGTATTTCCAGCGAACTACTTTGCTTTATCTGCCTTATGCACATCTCAGTCTAACACAAAACATTAAAATAAGAGATATTAATTTATTTATTTATTTATTTTGTGATGATGACAAATGGCAACATGACAGCAAATATTTGAATACACGTATAAAATTAAATAAAATAACAAATTTAAAGTCACAATGGATTAATCTGTGACCTAAAGCATGAGATCACCAAGAAGAGGCCATTCTATTTTTGGACACTTCCTTTTGGTTTCCTCCCTTCCAAGCGTCATTGTAATAAAATCTCAACACGTCAAGGACAAGTGTGTAGGGAGTGTTTGTATATTGTGTATTGACTCATTTGTGTATTGATTCATTTGCTGCCTAAAATATGTAAAAATGACACCTTCATGTAATTGTGCTTTTTCAGCCAGTCATAGTACTTTTCTTTTAAGGTATAATGGCAAGGCCTCTACTATGGGATTTATCAAGACTGTTTAATCTGCTTCAATAAACTAGTTGATTTATAGTTTTAGTGGGTGAAGGTCAGCCATATTTTGCCTAATTTTGTTGAAATTCCGCCATTAAATTTTAAATTCTTATAAAGCTGATGACTCATATTTTTACCATGACAAAGCTTACATGGAACAGAAAGTAATATGACTAAATATAATAACATACTATATATAATAAACTGTAGGTTATAATGGAATATGAATAATTCATATTAGGTATGCACTAAATATTTAGCAACCAAATACATATATACTGAAAATAACAATCATGACAAACATCTGTGTTTGGCAATGATGAATTATTTGACCCAATGTTTTTGTTGTTCGCCGTCCCATGTTGCTACAGGCAGTCACATAATGCGACAAAGTAGCAGGAAGTCATTCATTCGCAATGAGTCTTGGTGACTTACACAGTCAGGAGTTATAATAACATCAGGTCAAGCTAAGTAGGAGTTCTTGTGCTTGCCAGAAAAATAAAAGTTGAGCAGAATTGATGCAAATAAGAAGCAGTGTGGTGAGGTGAGGCAGGTGGAACTGTTTTCCCCACCTCTTATTATGAAACGTAACCATTTCATGTTGGGTTTTATCTGGTGCAGCTGATTAGTGCATTAACAACCTTGAACAGACTCTACAGTTAAGCAAACTGTATAAATCACCATGTAAACTCTAATGCATCTATTGTTTCTATGTAGTCGATTCATTTGCTTGCAAATATTAGCTGTTGAAATTTAAACTGGTTTATTGAGTGTTAAATAAACACGCATCAGTTAAGAAAAAAACTAAACAGGTCACATATTGCACTACTTTGGCTTTATCACTGAAACCATGGCAAAGAGCATTTTCCATGAGTGAGGAAAGCCTATTAGTGAGCAACATATAACAGTTTGGGTGACATGAAGGCAAAAAAATAAAACATCACTGCCATATGGGACTCACAGATGAGCTGCTGTCACCATTATACAAGACGGCAGCAACCCTGAATTATGTGGCTAACACTGGCACACACTGACATTGCACACCTGCCTTGGAGTATCGTTAGACCCATTAGTGCCAGACCTTACTGATCTTGTGTTCCAAGCTATGACTGTCACTGCCAACCAAAGTGAGGCAACCATTAGTATTGTCATGTTTGTTTTTTCCCCGATCCACTCGGCCAGAGGTATGTCATCATAACAGGCATCTGTTTCTAGTATCTGGCCAGATCTCTGGGCCAAGAGGCCCTGGATGGATGCTTTCAGTCTCAGAGTTTCATTTTGTTACTTAAATTTCATGTTCTCAGAATATGACCCCAAGTCTTGCCACCAGAAAACTCAGTTTTCATCTTCTTCTGCAGGAGTTGTGGGACTCCACTGCATGCACATGTCACACGTGGCATGACGCATGTGTGCCCCAAGGTACCGCCTCTACTACTGCAGATGAGCAGAAACAGGAACATTTTACATTTACTCATTTGGCTGGCAAATAATGCCCAACGAAAGAAACTAAGCAGATGAGGATTAAAGGACCAACAGGATTTAAACTCACAGCCTTCTGATCAGTAGCCCAAAGCCTTCACCACTGAGCCACCACTGAACTGTTAGCAGCTTAAGCTCCACAACTGTCCCATCGCACTTGAGTGTGAGTAGTCCATATCCCAAACAGGTTTGCAGTGGTCACAAGACTATGAAACCGTTTCACCCTCAAAGTCCCATTTTCAAAAATGCTCTAAGGTGGAAAAAAAAAAAAAAAAAAAGTCACAGGTTCTGGTGTTCAAATGAATCCTAACATTCCTGGCCAATGCAAATGTTATGCAGGAAACATGTAAGGATCCATGACTGGTTTTGATTTAAAGAACACACTTTCCATTATTTTTCATTTATGGGCCAAGTGCTTCCTTTGGTCTCTCATATCAGGACAAAGACAAAAGTGCTCCAAGAACCACTTTACTGGACACTGTTTTGTCTTCTGTGTTTCTCTTTTAAAAAGATGTATATCCTTTTGTATCTGTCTTGTCATGCTTGAGCAGTCCTTCTATGTTTCTGAGATCTGTGCAACAGCCTTGTATTGGTCACCCTGTACGTTTTCTTGTTTTTAATGAGGATCACCTGTTTTCAGTGTGCTCTACATTTGCTTACTGGCTGCACTGATGCACTGGCTGCTCCTGATTCCATGTGACTGCAGAGGTATTCACCTTACACTAATGCTTTCAGCATAGCCTCTGGCAGTATGGTGTAAAAAGGAACATAGAATTATATAGGCGCATTATACATTATACATCTCAGGGTGACACCTTTTTTTTTTTTTCTACTCAATTCTTGGTCAAAGCACAAACACAACAAGATTTCCAGCTCTTGGCGGTCTTCCACTTAATCACAGAACCATAGTTACACTCATAATGAGTGTTTTGAGGTCAGAGAAGATAAGAGGGTAATCTCTGAGAAACAAAAGGCCAGATGGCTGGTCTGAGCACAAGCCCCAACAAGTGTCCTATATGCTCCTATTTTGGGGGGAATGAACCAGGTGAGGACCTTAATTAGGGAATTATAGTTTTGGAAAATTAGCGAATAACTCTATCTTTTAAGGTTTGCATTGTCCAAATAATAACTAAACGTTATTAGAATATTTCCCATATATTTAATAAACTAAATTACGCTTAATTAATTACATTAACTGTATGGTTATACAATTTGTCTTATAAAAGTTAATCGTTTGTAATCACAGGACCGTCTTGGCCCTATATTTTTCTCTTTACATTCTATAGTTAGGCTAGCAGTAGCTTTAGTACTTGATATTCTCATTAATCATTTAACTACATTAATGTAAAGTAACTAAGGACAGTTATTATAACAGCAGAAGTATTCCTCTTTAGGAACACGGAAAACAGCAAGATCTCTGTGCTAACATTAATGTTAGCTTAGTTAGCTTTGTTTTTAGAGTCTGGGAAGTTGATCATTTTAATATTAAACTTTAGTACCCTTGTGCATTGGTACTTGCGTAATTTATATCTTACTATTTTGACTAATATGAATTATCATGCCTAATGATTAATTGGCTCCAATATAACATCTTTATTATTTTAAATGGTCGAGTTATGATTAACGATTTAGAAAGAATCCCAAAACGTTTTCAGCTGTTAGTTCTTATAATATGGGAAAATGTTCTTTTCAAAGTCATTCTGCTTTCACGACTGCTTTTATTTTTCTTCATCATTTCAGGAACAAGCCATAAAACATAAACTCCATGACCTGTCTGTGTCATTCAGGAAACTGAGGCTACATCACAGCACTGTCTAACAAAAGAGTCCTTATTCTAACAAATGACAGATGTAAAAAACTGAATGAGATTTTTTTGTTTGTTTGTTTTGGGTTTTTTTTTCTGTAAAGAGTCACTACAAACAACAGCATTGTATTTACTGTGATGAAGGGACAGTATAAGTTGGCTGTTGGTTAATCTGCAAATTACTGAATAATACATCTTAGTTATATGCACGAAATCAACACGCTCAGCTAAATGAATGTAGCAAACTTTAAGCTTTTATTCATTAAACAGTCCTGTGAAACATGTTCATGCCTCTGATTGAATAATAAAAAGTTATGATTAAATCTGGATTCATTCATTCATTCATTCATTCATTTGCAATGGATCCAAAACCTATTCTGGGAACACTGGGCATGTGGCTAGAATACACCATGGATGGATCGCTAGTCCTTCTCAGGGAACCATACACACTTCCTAGGGGCAATTTATCTTGCCTAAGCCTGTATTCAAGAGGTGGGAGGAAACTAGCGAACCCAGACAAAACCCACACAGATGTCAGGAGAACAAGCAGAGAAACTCAGCACAGACAGTAATCCAAGCTCAGGATCAAACCAAGGACCCTGGAGCTGTGAGAGATCAACACTACCCGTGTCATCATTGTGTCAATTTCAATTCAAATATGAATTTAAAATGTGAATTTCAATTGAAGAATCAGCTCATACAAAGTCATCCAGAATAAGTTGTCCAACATACCTTTAGTTTCTCGTAGCGCTCATGTAGCGCTGCCACCTGGTGGTCACGGTGGCGTCCCACCAGCTTGCAGAGGGAGCAGATGAGCTGCTCATCCGTGACACAGTACATGTTCACTTTCTCCTCCTCATGTTCAAGACACTGCAGACCTCTGAGGTGCGAGTCAGGCAAAGGTTCAATGAGGCGATGTCCAGTGAATGGTTTCTTGTTGGGGTGGGTGGCGCGCAGGCATTCCTCGCAGTAAGACACCTCACATGTTACGCAGGTCTTCACAGCACACTGTGGTGGTTCCTGCTCACAAAACTGGCACTGCACCAGCTCAGTGGGTGAGGAGGGTGCAGTGGCAGTCGTCATGGCACCTAGAGGGCTGTCACCTGGTGAACTGTGCCCGCTGGAGGACAGAAGAAGAGTGGCAGAAGTGGAAGCCCTTTGGACACGATCGATGATATTTTGGAGGGTGACGTTGCGCTTGAGTGCGTCCAGGCCACGCTGTGGGCTCAGTGAGATGGCATAACGGCACGTGGGGCACTGGAAGGCGCAGATGGCGTCGACTGGCTCACCTGAAGTGCAATGCGAGACCAGGATGCGGCGAGCACAGTTGAAACACAGACTGTGGGCACAGGGCAGCAGCAGGGGGTCTTCAAACAGCTCCAGGCAGATCGGGCACGTCAGCTCCGACTCCAGGCTTTCCATCCTTTTTAGGTGGAGCGAAGAGGGAATGGCATTAGCAAAATCCGGGAGAGCCAAGCAGCTATCTGGGAAAGAAGACATATGGAGAGGATTTAGGTGAAAGAGTTCAGTTATCTGGCTTTCACACCATGTGTTTTTAAAGAGTACAGCATACTAGTATAATATAATTCTCAGTGCTTTATTTTGGGTTTTAAACAGATTAACCTATAGATTCATTGCGTGAGCAAAAGAGAAAAGCATCATTAATATATATATATATATATATATATATATATATATATATATATATATATATATATATATATATATATATATATATGATCCTATCTCTGCTTAATAAATATGACCAAAATTGACATACTGACATAAAAGATGCATGTTTTCATTCTACTGAACATTTCCAATGAATTAATGATTTAAAAAAAAAAAAATTAACATCACATTATAAGAGCTATTACCCAAAGCGAAATCCATCAACATAATCATCGATATGTCAGACACGTCCTAAATAAGCCAATACACTGGTCTTAATTAGCCATGACACTTCCTCTCTCATCAGTGCAACACTCCTCCAGTGAAACATTCACATCCAACCCCCCCTCCCCCCCACGCCGCACCAACCATGTGCACATCAGGCCAGATGCTTGAGCGCTTCAGAAACCCTTACCCATGCCATTGATATTTAAATGTGTCATAAAAATGTTTCAGCAATCTACTCACACTCACCAGAACAGATCAATTACATGATGACCCTTACACATTGAAATTCATTCTGTGTGGATCATTTTAATCTTTGAAATAAAATAGGAGCAGTTGTGACTGTGAAAAATGCAAGGAGCATTTAGCTATTGTGTATTTCAGAGAGATTCACTTGTTTACAGTGTTTTTCTAGGCTACATCTCAGATGAGCCTTCCTGGCCTTCAACACCCACCCGCTGTGTCTTATTAAAATAAAAAATAAAAAACAACAATAAAGAATGATCTTGATAATCCTCAGGCTCCCTTAATGGCCCTTAATAAATATGCATATTATATTGAATTTAAATTGAACCCCGGTATTAATCAATAACGAAGCCAAAAGAAGTGATAAGTCACCTCAATCTGATGGCACCTCGAAGAAATCATTTACTCTTTCTGCCCACAGTGCACATATATTTGCAGAGACTCTTAAAAACACACATACATTTCACATTTTATCAGTACCCACCAATGGATTTCTCCCGAGACCAGACAGCAGTGACATCTCTCCTGATGATCAAGCCAAGCGACCCAAATCGAGAAAGTGGCAAGAGGCTCAACACACAGAGCCTCATGTAGACAGCTTTGGCGAAAGCAGCCTAACAGCTTGCATCGTTTCAGCCCTACGCAGCACATACACATGCGCACACACTGACTTCCATTCTAATTGGCTTAGTTCTGGGATGGTAGTTGTGTCTAATGTCTGTTTCGGCCTGTCTCTTGTTTCACCTCCGAACAGGAAAAATAAGCTTTATCCCGACAATTCCAGGAAAGTCAGTTTCCTCCACCCTGTGGCTTGGGCAGCCAGAGGTGTGTGCGTGGTGGGGGTGGTAGGGAACAGAGGAACTGACAAAGTCACAGATATGTGAAGAACTGGAAGTGCATTCCAGCACAGAGAATAGTTCATTTAAACACACAACATACTGATGGAAATCTGTTGCAAAGGTGTAGAATGAGGATGAAAGAGTTGCCCTCTCATTGCCCATTGTGTGTGAATGAGGGATTAAATCATAGAGGAAAAAACAACAGGAGTTCCGGCTGGCATGTGTACACACACACACACACACACACACACACACACACACACACACACACACACACACACACACACACACACATGACTCGTAAAATAACACATAAAAATGTGTGTGGATTTCCTGTTTTATTTAGCAATTTTGTAGTGATTCAGTTAAATGGGAATTTAACAATAGTGTGGAACAATTAGGCCACAGGTGGCAGAGGAAGGAGCTCATAAACACATACTGACATACTGAGGTTTGATTAGGAAGTGAAATTAATGGGAATGGCATGTAGAGTGAAAAATGTCAGTCAACAGGATTTGATTGCACTTTTTAAGTAACCGTTTTAAACTACTACAGTTTACATTTAAACATGACTGAAGCTTTCAGCACATTTTGCTTCCTCGTGAATAGAAACCAGTGGAGAATAGAATACATTCAGTGACATGTTAATCGAACATTACATTACATCATGGAAATCAAGAATGCAGTATCTCAAAATATTTGAATAAAGAATGTATCATACAGAAATGTTGACTTGAGAAGAGGTCTAAACGGTGAATTAACTCAAAACACCTGCAAAGGTTTCCTGAGGCTTTAATCTCTCAGTCTGTTTCAGTACACAACCACAATCATGGGGAAGATGAGAGTAAATGTTGCATTTCATTTGGAAATCAAGGTTCCAGAGTCTGGAGGAAGAGTGGAGAGGAACAGAATCCAAGTTGCTTGAAGTCCAGTGTGAAGTTTCCACAGTCAGTGATGATTTGGGTTGCCATGTCATCTGCTGGTGTTGGTTCACTGTGTTTTCACAAGTCGAGAGTCGATGCAGCGTCTACCAGGAGATTTTAGAGCACTTTATGCTTCCATCTGCTGAGGAGCTTTATGGAGATGCTGATTTCCTTTTCAGCAGGGCTCTACACCTGCCCACAGTGCAAAAACTACTAGTAACTGGTTTGCTGACCGTGGTGTTACTGTGCTTGATTGTCCAGCCGACTCGTCTGACCCGAACCCCGTAGAGAATCTATGAGAGACACCAGACCCGACAATACAGACGAGCTGAAGACCGCTATCAAAGCGACCTGGGCTTCCAGAACACCTCAGCAGTGCCACAGACTGATCGCCTCCATGCCACGCCGCACTGATGCAGTAATTCATGCAAAAGGATTAAAGCCCTGACAGAGTATCGAGTGCATAAATTAACATACTTTTCAGAAGATTCAACATTTCTGTATTATAAATTCTTTATTCTAATATTTTGAGTTACTGGATTTTTGATTTCTGTGAGCTGTAAGCCGTAGTCGTCAAGATTAAAACAAAGAAGGCTTGAAATGTATTACTTTATGTGTAATGAATCGAGAATATATGAAAGTCCCACTTTTTTAATTAAATTATGGGAAAAAATGAACTTTTCTACGATATTCACATTTTTTTTAGATGCACCTGTATGTAGGATAAATCCAGTCACATTTCTCTAAAGCAGGTTTTCTAAAGCAGCCATCAGAAGCCTTTTGACCCTTTTCTTTGCGATCACCTGAATGCCATGCAACCTTTTCTGCCTGCTTGTTCACACTGTGGCATAACCATAGGACATAGTAGGCTCTAACCATGATTCAGAGCTCAGGCAGATATCCTTCTAAAGAGGATGATATATAACCGTGGAGCAAATCCTGCACTTAATATTTAGATGGATTTAGAAAGCATGCCCTTAATACCAGGGTGGAAATTCGTTCTCGGTTATTCAGCCTCTGAATGATACTTTGTTTCAGTGGCATGGAAAAAATTCTGATTAAAATATTGAAAATTATACTTAATATCCATGTTTCATATATAATTGCCAGTCTGTCAAGCTCTGTGGAACTAAAAGGCCTGATAAACACATTTCATACCTGGTCATTGCCTCTAACTTAAAACATCCTAAAAGCAGCTCAATGGATTTTTGCTCAAGAGTATTTCAATAATGGTTTGTATAAACCATTTGACCCCTTTGTCTTTCCATGCTTTGTACATGAACTGACCCTTTTTGTGTTCCTCTTGCTTTATTTGGCAACAGTATTTTTATTCTTGTTTCCTTTTTAAAATCTTCGAGTCTCGCCCATTCTTGGTGAAACATGTGTCTCCTTGTTTCTAAGCCAAGATTTTCCACACGAGTCCTCTAGTTCTCTAGCTTTCCCTTGTTTCCTAGTTCCTTGTGCATCATATTCTCTGGTTTTCACCATATCCTGCCTTTTTATTTGCTTTATGCTATATTTTCCATAAAACTCTTCTCATGTTTTGACCCCTCATTATACTTAGACTAATAAACACACAGCAAAATCCACTAATTTTTTATCCTTGCTTCCTGCTCATAGTAGAGTTGGAAAACTGCTTGAAGACTCTTGAAGGAGTGAGTCCACATGACTGTTGACTACAGAAACTCAACAAAAAGAATAGCTTTTAGCAGTCACAACAGGACAAAATGTAATGTAGTCCTTTACTGTCTATATGTCTTCCATACGCTTCATAAATGACATTTAGTAAGTTTAAAAAAAAAAAAAAAAGGAAGCTATTGCACTGTTGGAAAGATCAAGGAATGACCACTAGGTGGAGACATTAAGGCGTTTAGTATGTCACAATATTTACACGTAATCAATAAACATGGACTACTGGTTTCAAATGCATTTGCTCCTGATTTGTTTACATTCAGTGAGAATTATGAATGCATCTATTATGGTCAGAAATAAATAATGTAGAGAGCTGTGTGTTATGAAAAGAAGGAGAATTGTCCATCTGAGTAGTTTTTGATGGCAAGCTACAGAAAGCAGTGTGCAAAGTAGGTCAATGGCATTGACCTGTCTTACACTATCAGTGTGTACATATGGAGTTTTGCTTCCAAATGAAGCCAGGCTGTATATGAAACAGGAACACACAGTCAACAATGGTTGATGAATGCATATGCAACATAGCAGAATCTGGAAGGGTTAAACATGGTGAATAGGGTAATCATGGTGTCATGGTTTCATGGTTAATCACCATGAAAATGGTTAATCAAAAAAAAAAAAAAAAAAAACCTCATTAAAATGCATTTCCATCTATTACCATCTATTTTTTTTTTACCCAATCAAGTTCCTTACTCTAGTGTTTCTTAGGTAAGGACTTCAACCCCCTATGGACTAAAATCACATTTTAAAATATATAACCATGGTGGCCTAGTGGTTAGCACTGTTGCCTCGCACCTCTGGGGTTGAGGGTTGAATCCCACCTCTGCCCTGTGTGCACAGAGTTTGCATGTTCCCCATGCTTCACTGGTTTCCTCCCCGAGTCCAAAGACATACATTGTAGGCTGACTGGCATTTCCAAATTGTCTCTAGTGTATGTGTGATCATGCCCTGCGATGTATTGGCAACCCATCAAGGTGTCCCCCACCTTGTGCCCCGAGTCCCCTGGGATAGTCTCCAGGCTCCCTGCGACCTGGAATAGGATAAGCAGTACGGAAAATGGATGGATGGATGGTAGTGCCTTTCAGAGTACTTTTATTTAAGTACTTTACTTAAAAACTTAATCGAAATATAGCAATGCTAACCAGACATATTAAAAATATCTGGCCAACAATGTGTCAACACTACACATCAGATTTGTCAGTAATTTGACGCTTTTCCATTTTAACATATACTCCCGGAATCTCCGGCGTACTGTAAGTCCTTTCTTGTAATTGCCATTAGGTTTTAGGATTACATCTTTGAACGCCACTTGATGTTCACAATCACATCATTTGCACTGTCAACATATACAACAGCTGCTCATGCTGTTCTGCATTATGGTGTACTGTAGCTATTAACGTCCTGTATATTTGTTCTATTATGCTGCCATTTTACTGGACTGTTTTGACAGGCAGGCACCTCTCTTGTGCATCCCTCCCAGACTGATGTGTCTGTGACTAATCACAAACCCTTTCATGCTGGAATTAGCTCTAACTGAAAATGCCTGTCACAACTAATGAGATTGGCTGTTGATTTGAGGATGTGTACAAGGCAAGCCAGATTTGAAAGAAAAAAAAATTTTGAAAAAAAAGAAGCCTTAATCTGTCACATCTAGCCTATACAACATCTGCCATGCCTCCCTAACCTGCATTTTGTGACCTAAATATCAAATCAGGAAAAATTAGCCAAGGAATTAACATACATTTAGAGGCAGTGTGTGTTGTATATGTAGAATTGGAGGAAGAGGGCACAGTGTGGAAAGCAGATGTGTCACTAAGTACACTAATGAGAACTGTACAGTACTTATTTAATGAAAAACGGCAAATGATATTTTACTTGTTTGAATCCAAATATGAAACTGAACTATAACAGTATTACATAAAACACTGTATTATTCAGTGACCTCCACTAATATTGGCACCCTTGGTAAATAAGAGCAAAGAAGGCTGTGAAAAATTGTCTTTATTGTTTAACCTTTTGATCTTTTGTTAAGAAAAATTCACAAAAATACTCTCATGGATATCAAACAATTGCAAACACAACGCAGGTTTATACAAAAAAATATCTTTGTTAAATATAGGTGTGCAACAATTATTGGCACCATTTTAGTCAGTACTTTGTGCTACCTCCCTTTGCCAAGATAACAGCTCTGAGTCTTCTCCTATAATGCCTGATGAGGTTGGAGAATACATGGCAAGGGATCTGAGACCGTTCCTCCATATAGAATCTCTCCAGATCCTTCAAATTCGAGGTCCATGCTGGTGGACTTTCCTCTTCAGTTCACCCCACAGGTTTTCTGGGATGGTCATGGCAGGACCTTGATTTTGTGGTCAGTGAACCATTTTTGTGTTGATTTTGATGTAGGTTTTGGAGTATTGTCCTGCTGGAAGATCCAACCACGGCCCAGGTTTTCATTTCTTTCAAATATCTGTTATTTGATAGACTCCATGATGCCATGTGTCCATCAAAATATCCAGGTCCTCTAGCAGAAAAACAGCCCAAAACATTAAAGATAAACCACCATATTTAACATGAGGAACTTTTCCATATGGCTACCTCTCTGTGTGCACCAAAACCACATCTGGTGTTTATTGCCAAAAAGCTCTATTTTGGTTTCATCTGACCACAGAATCCGATCCCATTTGAAATTCCAGTCGTGTCTGGCAAACTGAAGACGCTTGAGTTTGTTTTTGGATGAGAGTAGAGGCTTTTTTCTTGAAACCCTTCCAACACTAACTTCTGCAATTCTCCAGCTGTGATCCTTGGAGATTTTTGGCCACTCAAACCATCCTCTATAAATGCGTTGAGACAATAAAGACACACGTCCAATTCCAGGTTGATTCATAACATTTCCAGTTGACTGGAACTTCTTAATTATTGCTGTGATGGTGGAAATGGGCATTTTCAATGCTTTTGCTATTTTCTTATAGACACGTCCCATTTTGTGAAGCTCAACAACCTTTTGTCGCACATCACAGCTATATTCCTTGGTTTTACCCATTGTTGTGATTGACTAAGGTAATTTGGCCCATGTGTTACCTCATATTTATACCCCTGTGAAACAGGAAGTCATGGTTGAACAATTCCCTGTTCCTAGTAACCCAGGTGTATTAAAAAAAAATATTAGTGAAAAGTGATTAGTGATATACAATTCCAAACCCCAAAAGATTAGTGATAGCCACTGTCAAGTCTGTTTACCCACTTCAATAATTATCTTTGACCCTCACCCTAAGAAATCTAACCCAAAAGAATTTTTTAAAGGATTTATGATCCATTTATGTCAAAACCATTTTGAGTTTTTTAAAGGAAATGTCCTGTTCCTAGTCACCCAGGTGTACTAAAAATATTTTTAAACATCGATGGGAATATACTTCAAATATACTTTTCTCATATAAATTCATAGAGGTGCCAATAATTGTTGCACACCTATATTTAACAGAGATTTATTTGATAGAGCTGTGTTGTGTTTGCAATTGACATCCATGAGAGCAGAGTATTTTTGTGAATCTTTAGAACAAAAGATCAAAAGCTTAAACAATGAAGTCAATTTTTACACCCTTCTTTGTTCATATTTACCAAGGGAGACAATATTAGTGGAGGGCCCTGTATATAAACCTAATAATGAGTCATTTAGCACAGGATTTTATACTGTCCTACAAGAGTATAATAAGAACAAATAAAAGATCAAATCTACAGCCCTTAGTACCCTTGTACTTCTGGAAAAACTCCTAAATGTTCTATGTAGATCCTAAAAGAGGAAAATGGCTTCGAAATGCTTTTTAATATCCTGTTAAACCATAAGATATTTCCAGTCATCACGCAATTGTGAACGTGATCCTCTTGCATCTCTTTGTCTTAACTCCAAAGTAAACCCACTTCTAAAAAGCTCATAATTAAATCAACCCCAAGGGGACTACCGTTGCAGCTGTCATCAACAATCCGAGCATCTTCATCAGGAGCTGGTACTGCGCAAAGCAACCTGGCTGAACCTGATTACAAGCATAATAATGTCTTCTACATGTTGAGGTGGCTAGTATTCTTAGTGAATCTAGCCTCATGAAGACACATTTTTTGCCTGTTTTATTATTAAAGAACTATTTTCTAAGTGCCATAATGTGAGCAAGGAGGGTGGATGTGTCCCAAATTGCTTGTTCCTTGGTGGGGGCACACAGGAGCCATCTGTCCTGGTACAGCAGTATCCAGATGCCTCCGGCCATCAGGGGAGACAAGGTTGCTTGGATTCATCTCTGAAATATCTATGGCACTATAGAGAGCCTAAAGGGTAAAACTTTGAACTGGAATGTCTGTCATTGGAAGAAAAATCTTATAAAGCATGTGTGGTCTAAGGCAGTGTTCTCAAACTTGAGGCTGTGGTCCCCTGGGCCAGATGACACCGGGGGGGCCACATAGACATTCTAGAACATTTATTTTACCTGTATGTCCGGATTGTCAACCTTTGAAATATGATGTACATAAAAATGAGAAATATTAATAAATTAAATCAAATCACTTATACACAGCATACTAAGAGACATCCGTTGATATACTAGTGTACTTTTAGCTACATGGTGATAAAACCGAAGACTATTTAAAACAAGTTTTAGATTGAGGACATAGTCTCTTAGCTGGGAAAGATGAGCCTAGCGTGAAAAAAATAATAAATTGCAAAAATTTGACGATTCTAGGAGGCCACAAAGGGATGCAGCCTACACAAGAGAGTCCTGACTCTGAGAAAGTCAGAGCTCCACTGGTCAAGGGTGATCAGGACGTAAAAATAGCCATCGTGAAGGTCCTGTTGCTGCATAACAGGAATTATATCTGATAACATTAGCTCTCAGTCCTAAGTCAGAGTGAATTCCATTGTGACCGGAGTCTTTCAAGAGTGACAGCTATGCCTAGTTTAGCACAACACCCAAAAATGGATGTGACTCACAATGCTTTCTGGGATTCTTGTCATATTTATAAGTTGATGCCAGACATGACTGTTTTCAGCTAGTGAGCTGCTTAGGCTGCCATGTTTGCATAAGATTCAACTCCTAATCAGGGTCTATATCTGACAGCCAAGCAGCCACCGAGACTATTGGCATCACTATGCAGTCAGAGCAGAAGATTTCCAATCCAGATCAATCCTGAGACAGTGAGCATATAGCCGGTGCCCATCTTCAGCTTCCAGAGGATTCAGATACTGGCTACATGTTTGGGAAACCACTCAACCTGCTAGTATTATGTATCCACGGGTCCAGGCAGTTTGAACAGTGGAGGATGTGGAATACTTTGAGCAGATAACACAGAGGGAAATCTCGGCCCAGTCTCAGTACTGCGAGTTAGTGGAATCTTGGAAGGTTCACTAGTCAGAGTGCATGGTCTGGTGAGGGAGAACCACTCAGTCATGCCAGCATCACATAGTCACAGGGCCGCTTTATAGTTGGTTAAATGGCAGGGGAGATGTTGCCCAGGGAGGATCCAACAAGAGGAAGAATAATTGGTGAATTCTGCTTCCGAGTAAAATGCAGGGCAAGTTTGCAGCAATAACAGCATTGCATGATTAGATTGCCATTTAGCAAATTATATAATCAAGTTGTAATCTTGAATAACAAAAGATAATATGTCAAGCATAATAAAATACAATTTAAATTCCAATGTAAACTTTAAGTTGAAAAGTAAACTAAACACAAACCAGAATTGTAGCTACAAAAACTAGATAACGTACTGCAAAAGCAACCACATGGAGCACATTATATAGCTAAAATCTTACACAGTACGCATCCAACCTAGCAATCAATCATAGACGGATATCTTTAGCCAGCTGTGACTTACCTCAAATTCAAATTTGTCTCAAGTAGACATTAGGTCTACAACACACAGTGACTGTTCAAACTACACTGACAAGTTCTGCATGCTACTGGCATCACAGTGTGCTTTATATTTATCAAGAAAACGAATACCCAAATGTACAACCATTAAATATTTGCAGGGGACAGCCAAAGTTTTTACAATAATGAATTACAATAGGCTACAGCTCAATAACAGCACGAGACACTGGGCCAGTGAACAAACTGTGTCTCTTTTCTAGTTATTCATGAGTATCATTACCATACATACTGCAGAGATTACCTTGGGCTGCCAAGTGCGTAGCTCCATATGGTGTACATGTGGTCCGACATGTACGAGACGAGGAGAAGAAAGCAGATTATGTCTTTATGATAGTGGTGTTTATTGCGAAACCTATGGCATATATCAGTCTGTGACTTTGGTTAAAGGTCTTGGAATGTGTGTGAAGCAGACAAGAAGGTATCAAGGTTAATATCACCACTTGTGTGCTTGTGCTTATGTTGCGTGTTTGTCTATGTGCAGGTGTACTGTATTATTTAGATACATGCTTGCTAACAGTATGTTGTGACAGGACTATAAAGGTTAATAAAAAAATATGTCTCAGAGCATCTGTTTACACATATAAAGGTCAATGATAATGTGCAACACACCATTAGGATGAAGAATGAAGTCACCTAATGCATGTCAGTTGTAGTATACGCCAGCATTCAACATTTCATACACACTTACTAATAACTCCAGCTAATCAAGCAGCACAATATGCGTTGACTATATTACAGGCCCGATGTGTTTAACAAATGTTTTCTTGTGTCTTTTTTTTTTTTTTTTTTAAATGCAATTACTCTGGTGGATTTTACATACACAATCTGGAATTGCTACATAGCTTCATAAATATGCTAATATTTAAAATTTGTACAATGTCAATTTTTCATGCAAAAGACAGCTTTAGTTTAAAGCATCAAGCAGCCTTTCTTGTTATCTACACACAGTGGCACAAGCTGTGTGATCATGAGTGGGTGTGTAAGGCGTGTGCTATTTAACCCAAAAATATAATATACATTTCATACAACATCAAACAAAACTACAGCTACCATTATGACCTGAGCTGTAATCACGAAATTACACACTTCCTGTCTCGTCTTGCTTTTTTACCACATTGAGGGCACCTGTTATTACCTGCCATAACCTGAACGGTAAGACGCAGACAACATCTGTAAAAACGAGAAATATCCTTTGACACGTCTAAACAAACATGAAGCATATTAAAAATCTACAATAACGGATGTATCACCAGATGAATCACAATGGACATTCTGTTCAGACTGGTCCAGCGTAATCAGATTGAGAAATCTAAGAGACAATGCAACACTAGTCTCAGATCAATAGCAAAGGCAATTCCTTGCTATTGCTATAATTTGTGATGATTATACGTAGAGTTATACCTATGATGTGGTGCTTTTATCATTGCACTCTTAGAAAAAAAAAAAGGGATCCTCAAGGGATCCTCTCATCCATTCTAAAATGGGTTCTACTTGCCCTTTCTGAAAGAGAAATCATGTTTTGTAGGGATGCCGCAGAGGGACAAAGCAAAGAACCCAAAAGAGAGCTAGTACAAATGAATATACAATTGCTGTAATTGTTGACTTTTTCCAAAAGGCTTAGATCTAGAAACATTTAAAAATAAATAAATAAATAAATAAACCTTTTAAAGGTTCTATACGGATCCCTGCTTAAAAATACAAATTACAGTGATGGTCACAACCCTGACTAGCATTATATGAAGATAAACAGCTATAGCTGTTTTATGTTGCTCAGTGCTGCCCCCTTATATGCAAGCCATTGAAAGAATGTTGATATAAAACGTGAGCGGGAAATGTTTCTACTCTTTCATGTACTAGATGCTTTCTTGTTTTGCTCCATTCAACTTTGAAAGTCATCTGGACAACAAATCCATTATTCAATACTGCATGTGTGTTAAAACACTGTCACTTTAAAACTACATACCCTGTAATATATAAATAGTTCAGCATACCAGGCTTTGCCTCTTACTCAAGACAGCCTCTACATGTAGACTGTCAGACTGCACTCTGAATACGGTGCAATCTGTTACATATCTATCAACTGTTCATTCCTCTATATGCTTGCATACCTCAGTAACAGATACTTGCTTTACAGATTTCGATGTCGCGGCTTTGGCGCCAACATAAAATGTCAGGAATGGGAAGATTTATTACTGATATTCAGTACGAGTAATAAATCAGCCAGGATGCTCAAACAACCGGACGTTAATAAAAAGACACGTTTCATCAGAGCTTATGAAAGTTTTACAGAAGATAGCATGAGAGAGTGCATTCCAGCAAACTTGTCAGACATCCAAATTAAACCGCAAAATGAATGCTAAGAATGTATACCACTGACAAGGAGGTGTGTGAGATGCCATGCGTTCATGATTTTGAATGAAGTACTCGCTTTATCCATAATTCTAAATCCTTTTTCATCAGTCTTTCATTTTGATTATATCGTTCAACTAAAATTAGGGAGGTTTATTCATGACCCAAAAAAGGTCAATCATATTATGAGGTCTCAAACATTAACCTCCTTTAGTAGTTCTAAAACTATCCAGGTTGAAATTGACCCACAGGAACTGTAAGCCTCTGAAACACTGACACACAGCAGAGAAGACTTTCTACATTCTAGACGACACCACACTGCCTGGGCGTGTCAGGACATCAGCCTTCAGGGTCGTACAAATCACCCCTGATGCCTTGTTCCTTCCAGCAATAGACACAGGATTAAGTTCCTCAACAGCCTGCATTTGCTTGACAGCCTGGGCAGGTCTTTTGGTGGATTAAATAAGACAAGGCACGTCTGCTAAACCCACCACTTGGCCCAAATGTTAATTTTATTTATTTATTTTTTTTTTACTTTTTCATATGATCTTATGATTTTGCAATCCATTGATGAGATTACTTAGCTAGTATAAGATTTCTAGTGTTATATGTGTTGTTTGGATGTCTTGAACTATAGATATTACATATAAAATGCATTCTCCTTCTCTAACGTGTAGTTCATACCATGTTGAGCTTCACACACACACACACACACACACACACACACACACACACACACACACACACACACACACACAACTGTTCATTGTTTTTACAGAGGGCTTTTACCAATTGGATATTTTTTTTTGACGGGAAAGGGGGGGATGGGGGATTAGTTGCAGGGTTGGGGGTGGGGTTAGTTGAACACAAAATCTCTATACAAATGAAGTCATAATAAAAGCTGACTTCTAACTCCACCCACCCTAACAGTAACCGTCACTTTATAACAAATTGGTCCATTCAAATGTTTAGGAATTTCCAATCATGGAAGCATGCCAGGTTAGAAGATACCTCTTATCAAGAAGGGTACCTAGCCACTTTTCTATGAGAAATAATTTGCTGCGAATTGGGCGAGTTTACGGATGCCCTCTAGTGGCAGAAATGCAGTCCAGCACAAAGATGGTGCATCTGCCAAAGAACCACTTATACACAAACAGGTGACTTATCAAAGACAAATCAACCCTAAAGAATACCTGGAACCAGTCAGACTCCTCTGTAACAGCTCTGATTACACATAACGTCTACCTGAGAGCAGAGCAATGGAGCATGTTCTAGTTTTTTTTTGTTTGTTTTTTTTCCCCAGAATCATTTACTGGTAGAGAAGTGGTCAGAAACACTCCTGGAATTTGGCAGCTTTAGCTTTATTTAGATAAGCAAAGGAAGTACACATTGAGAGAGGAGAAAAGACTATGATTTTGACACAATTGCTAGATTTCGAGGGAAAACTTGATCGGCTTTAGCTCCTGAAAAGTTCATTTCAGGTCACAAAGAGCTAGTTTGTGCTAGAATAAGCCACACTTTCGCATCAGGTCAAAGATATGAGCAGAGCGTATGATTCTGTAGCCAAGAGCAATCTTTCGGCCTCAAGAGCTCGCCAGGCACTTGCGGTGCATAATAAGGTACACGACTGAGACACACTGTAGTGACACAGAGAGAAGACAGTGGGAATAACAACTCTGCTGCTATCATATGCCCTGACAGGTTTACAGGAATAAGGGGAATTTTGACTCCCTTAGTCAAGTTCTGAAAAGAAAAAAAAAAAGAAAAAATCTGTGTCAAAACTTCTCCATAACAATAGATGGCACTGTGTGAAAACTTGACATCCACTAGTGCAGACAAGCTCATCTGATCGGACTGGATCCAGAGACGGTTGGATTTGATCTGTGTCAGCTCCTGTCACTGTCAGCTGCATGAAGTGTGTGACAGTTTGACGAAACAAAGAAGTGCACTGTTTGCCTGTTACAAAATCCTCCTCCTTTCTTCTTTACATACTGTAGGCTGAAGTCTGATAAGCCACCAAACACGGCATTACTGTGTGGCATTCAATGCCTGCTACTGAGGCCAGGGTGTAATCAGTAACATATTCCTCAATCACACACACACACACACACACACACACACACACACCCACTCACACACTCAGACATACAAGCAAACTTTTAAAGGTTGAAGGCTTTCAATAGCGAACCTCATATATTTGCACCGAGAACTAATGAGGGCATCTGAGGTGAAAAAAAAAAAAGAGGTCAGCCCAAGCTGACTCAGGAGGCTTGCACTTCATTACAGGCGCTGACACATCATACACATCCAACAGCACTAAAACAGCTCAGTCTGCTCACATTACTGTGGCGGGGACTTTCTAAGAGTCCACTCACATGCTTGTAACTTAAGGACAGCAGAGATTTGTTATTCGTGAACCTGCTTCCTGAGATGTCTGTTTCACTCAAAGTTAAAAGTTGTCCTACAAGAGCAGTCATGCTTTTCGGTACCTTCATTTTATTACACTATTCAAAAGACCTTTTCTGTATATTCCCTAGAAGTCAGGATCTCCTGTGCGCAATATACGAAACATAAATCCAATAAAATTCTGCCGTATCGGCTTCTACTTGCTTACCTTCCACATGGTTAAAATTCCATCATCCAGCAGCAGAGTGAAAAGACAGTAAAGCTAGGTGTGAATGCTCAGGTTTCCCTGCACTCCGGTGGCTTTCTCTCACACACTGCGCACTGCTCAGGGAAGTTGGAGCACGAGCATGTCCGACTTCAAGTGTGTCACTGGCTCTCGTGGAGCATCAGCTTCCCCTGAAGTGCTCAGGAGGAGCAAACCTAGCACGATGGTCCGCCTCCAAATTACTCGGCCCTCCCTCTCTCCCTCTATTCAGTTCCAGCTGAGGGCATGGGAAATATGGAGTGGGACGGGTTTGCAGAAAGGGACCAATGATAATCTAGATGGGGTGTGATATTCCAATGGTGTGGGGGTGTTAGGCTGCTGAATTATTATCTCCTACATTCTGGCTAGATTTTCTCATATCTCTCTCATATCTCTCTGTCTCTCTCTCTCTCTCTCTCTCTCTCTCTCTCTCTCTCTCTCTCTCGCTCTCTCTCTCTCTCTCTCTTTCTCTCTCTCTCTCTCTGTGTTGTTGTAGTCATCTCAGAAAAGACTGTCTCATCTGATGACCACCGGTCTTTATCATTTTCAAGGTTTTGTCATAAACCTTGGATTATCAACTCCATCATTGCAGTTCACAATTTTACCTACAAATGCAGAAACAAAGAGACAAGGAACACATAAAGGCGCTGATAATTCTAAAATCTGTATATCTAGGCTCCCAGATACTGACGTCCCCTGTCTTTCTACTGCATCTTTCCCAGCTGCTCGCAAGACAACAATGACAAGTGCTGTCTCTCATCATTGCAGATGAGCTAAGTCAGTTTTTATTACCTACTACAAAGTCACGTTCTAGTAAATAACTAGCTCAGGCTGTTGCTTGCACATTGCTCAGCCAGCCACCAGCCACTCTGAGTAAGATGAAAGGAATGTCAGGGGTCAATAGCGGGCCAGGATGGCCTGACATTGCCCTTGATGGAGTGTGGTGAAGACCAGCAAAACATTTCTTAACATCTTCCACATGTCCTGACACAAATTCAGCTTGTGATAAGATCCTTTGGCTGCCAAGTGTGCTCATCGATCATTGTGAAAATAATCCCATAATAATCATTAATTGCAAGTGAAAAATCATCCCAAGGTGATCATAAAGCATAGCTACTGTATGTCTTGAATATATAACACGTCGAGGAAAAAGACTGAGTATGAATGAATTGCAGTGAAACCACAATAAGTTTTGGAAACATTGCATCCAAAAGTGTCATTTCCATCAAAACCTGCATGAGCGTGGTTGGTATTTAACCCCTTAAACCCCCAGGACCCACTTCATTCATTCATTCATTCATTCATTCATTTATTTATTCTGGATCCAGAGCTTAACCTGAGAACACTATATGCAATAAAGGAATACATTCTGGATGGGACACCAATCCATTGCAGAGGACCATACATGTATGTTCACACACTTGTTCACACCTATGGGAAAATTAGAGTAGGCACCTAGCATGTTTTGGGAGGCGGGAGGAAACCAGAGAACGGACACAGGGAGAACTTGCAAAACACCACACGGACAGTAAACCAAGCTCAAAATCAAACTAAAGAGCCTGGAGACACTTTACATTCCTCACTCTCATTCTACCTTTCCTATTTGTCCCAGTGTGATAAATGCATCATAAATGTACCGATAATGTGTTATAAATATAGCATATATTACACCATATAATTCCTAGCAACAGTGTGTATAAATGTCCATTAGTGGTTATAGTTACTTGCATGCCACTTTATAAAGCATAAAGCATAAATATACTGTACAGCATCTTAATGTCAGGTTACATACACATTATAATATCTGTTCATAAGAAACCCTATTATTATAATGCACTATAACAGGCTCTGGTAGAGTATCTGAATTCTAAGTTGGATAAACTTTTAATATTGCAATGTTTTATGTATGCTATAGAACAAAAAAAAAAAGTGCATTAAATTGATAAGGCATTAGGAAAACTAGACTCATTGGATATGTTACTAACATTTCATAGCAGTTAATGAATAGTACACTTTAAGCTGAATATCTAAATAATACGATGAGACTTTAAGGGGTTAAGGAATTATTTCTACACTGAGCTTTAGTAATATTCGTGGAAACCCAGCATGAAGTTCCCGAGAGATGGCGTTAGCTTAGAGAAAAGGATTAAATAAGTGTTTAACACATATGTATGGCTTGTGAACGTTGAACAAAGATTTATGCATGACTCATGACTGATTTCTTTAACATAGTGTTGTGCATAACTGTGTAGTGAACAAGACACAGCTGTAATGTGATAAGGACTACCCAATGATAGTCTGGAGTTGCCTTTAAAAAAAAAAGGCAACTTCTGTGTCTTTGCTGTGTGTGTTGGATCAGGCCCAGATTGCACTGGGTTGTAAAGGTTTTTCAGAAGGTTAAATTGTGCTTTTAGCTTCACAGAATGCCTGGAATTTCAAGGTCTTTGCCTCTTTTCTCTTGGCAAACCCATTAAAGGACTAATGGTCTTTGTTATAAAAAAAAAAAAAAAAAAAAAAAAAAACTCAAGCTGTTCTCAGATAAGGAGGAAAAGCAGAACATCTCATCAATACTAAGGTTCAGATCATATCTTTGAAAGGAGGCTCACAGTTGCACTTGGTATGTCGTTTAAATGACATTTAATGTTGCTTAATTGACCGCCCTTGTCTTCCTCCTGCCCCAGAGTCTTTAAAACACACCTCCTGCTTTCTTTCACTAGGATTCCAAGAGGTTTTCTGACAGTAGAATTTAAGTTGTAAACATCCAAAAAAAAAAAAAAACAGACTGGTGATATTTCATCAGTAATTAACTGTTATTCTGTTTACAAAGACCTAGGTGGTTCATGAGGTCATCTTTACATGAGGAACAGCAACTAACCTCAAAAAAAGGCAATCTGCCCTTGTCATTTGAGGTCTTTCCTGTAAAATCTTGAGTATATTATTTCTCTCGGTGGCGTTTTACCAGAAAAGTGAGTTCAAATGGCTTTTTAAAAAATTTAAGTCATATAAAATGCTGTAAGATATACGACACTGGGCCCAAACAAAGAGACATCACCATGTCTACTTGCATTTTGTTGTTGTATTGCATATGTTGTCGTATTAATTATTCACATGTATGTCATTATCTGTCCATCAGAACAGCAAGATTGTTGTTATGCATTTCTGCATCCTGCCCATAGGTCTTTTGAGGTTCTGTGAACTACTGGAAAGCGAATTGGCTGGGGAAGCAGCTCCAGGGGCAGTTGCTGACTCACTTAAATTGCTATATAGCATTTATTGACTTCAGTGGACAGTAGGGTGTCCGAATAACAAAGACAAACTAAGGTTAATATGAGATCATGAGGTTAGTCAGGAATAAGGTAAAGTACAAATAGGTAACAAAAACTTGCCAGGTTTTTTTTTTCTGCATGTTCCCATAAAATCGTGAAACATTTCTTACTTTACACGCATAGGGTTTTGGCAGTTAAATAGGGTTTTGCTTGATTCCAATAATAACACATGCGGTTCAGTTAATCCTCTCCAACCGAGAGGATCACCACGGGTGCATTAGCATGCTGCTTTTCTGTTCTGCTTAATGCACAATTCACGCTTAATGCAGTGTGACTGGAGCAGCGGTGATTACGCCGCTAATGACATTTAGCACATCTGAGCGGATCACATGTCCGGCAGCAGTGATTGTTTGAGAACTCATTTTAGGGCTAGGGATCTCCGCTTGACAGAGCATTAATTTCAGAGTACACGTATTTCGGTCATTGGTTTTAGACCAGGAACCACCAAAAGCTATGTACAAAAGCTATGTATGTCTTCTTTTTGCACTGATTGAGATAGCAAAGCTAATCTTATATTCAAAGCCTCATATATTAGACTTTCATAAAAGTGTTATTATATGTGAAATTAATTACAGATTATATGATGGGTCAGTATACTTTCGATGAAATGTTCTACAGCTGTGTAGGTCATCAGTGATGGATTATATATTTATAAGTATCTATACATTATTCAGACACATATTTGCAAAAAAAAAAAAAAAAATTCTGGTAAATGTGCCTCATATGTCTTGTAGATTTATGCTGGAAACACTATAATACTGTTGTATAACCATGAACTTTTTTAACCAAGAACTAAGCAGGAATAATTAGTAGTTCTTCATTAACTCTTAGGTGACTCCTATCAGCTACTTAAAACTACCAGCTAATTTCTCAGTAAGTTTGTTAGCAGGAGTTCACTATTAACTTAGCAGTAATTACGGAGACTTAAATTTCTCCTACTAGCTAACTATGGCCCTATTATTTTAACTGCTGATTAATTAGTGATCACATCGGCATTCATTCCCAACAGCTAAACCTTACATTCTTCCTGTAGTATCTACTACCTAATATACCTTAACCTATTCCAGTACCTCAGTGTCTAAAATGTAAATGTCTATATGATTTATTATAGTCCATACAAATAGGTCTCCGCAGAGGAGCACAGTTTTGGTGTGATGTTTTATTTAGCCAGTCAAGGTCTAAAAAAAGAAATGGAAAACAATAGCCTGCAAAAAGTACAAGGTTGTAATGTAACAACGAATAACACATTCTCCATTAACATACTTTAAAAGTGATGTAAATAAGCAACAAAACTGTAATGCTGTTTTGTTAATACAGTCATTAGTAATGCTTTTCCATGTGTTTCACTTTATAATACTGTTCCAGATCACCAAAAAAAAACGATACGGTAACATTTCATTCAATAGTAATAAGTTTCACGTAATTGTTTATGCATGCCCAAAACATATTTGCTGTCCTTACAGTTAAAATGTACCACACAAAGTAACCCCTAAGTGATTCATACAACTTGGAGCTGTTTTCCAGTAATAACAAAGCAGGGCTGACAAATTCATTTAAAAATTAGCAGCTTAATCCTGAAAACAATTTAATAATAATAACCTGAACAAACTTTAATATTAGCACATTGTTTACTCTTATCACATATGAGCAAATGATGTGTAGTTGTGGGGTGCAGAAGTTTTAATTAAAGCTGCGGTATGGAACTTTTTTTGGGTTAAAAATGAATTAGAATAAGCTTACCGATTCGCAAAGGGTAAGTTTGTAATAATGATTTATAAATTGAGCTGTCGAGTCAGATTTCACAGGAAATGTCAGTTGACGTCATTCGTTTTTGCGTGGTTACGTCACCTGATTCAGCTATGTAGCGAGTTTTACTATGTTGTTCTTTTGTTTTGCTATGGTCAGTGTCGTAAAATTGCACTTATTTTTTCTTTTGCTAGCTATGAGAGAGAGCAACTCAGCTCTCGCAGTTCGAAAAGCAAAAAACAATTTATTTAATAAAACTCCATCAAACGGCAACAAAGCTTTAAGGGAGGACAGGCACTATCCACTCATCTCTGATCACCTGCAAGCAGAAGATGACTAGAGCGATGGAAAAGGAGATTACATTAGAACGATAACTACAATTAGTATATAAATGAGTATGTTATGCTTGTTTTTTTTTTTGTTGTTATAACTGGTAATAATTGTAATAATTTGTTACAGCACTGTGAGCCTGTGGGCAGACAGTGCCAACGCATTGGGAAAAATTAGCCTTTTTCCTTTAATCAATCTCACCAGTCTGTTGTGCATTTCTGTTGTTCCAAAAAGCTAAGTACTTTCATATACTGTCTTATTTGGTTTGCCCTTTTAGCTTCTTTTTGCCTGCTATTACTCTCCTGACTGTTTCCTCGAGTGTGCTGACTGTAATGATAATGCGTGCCTAGACCTAAACCCTATGAACTCTCTCTGCACATTCATGCTTCTATGTCTAAACCTTCCATTGGTTATGACACATCTTATACAAAATGTGCTATATTTACAATATAATATTTTTTTCAATATATTTTACATGGGATACGATATTGCACTTTTCCACTTTTAAATGTGCTGAAAAGGTGGAGGAAACCTGCTGAAATATCAAACAGATGCCTTTCCAACATATAATGGGTATTTGATTTGTTTTTTATTTAGCTATTTGTTTTTTGTTTTTTTTCATGTGACAACCGTCTTGTCTTAGGTAGAACATTTAAACATTTGAACAGCTGCTTTGGAAACAGCAAAAAGATCTGCTGTGTGAAATGTCAGCATCCCATTTAATTATTCATTTTAGCATTAAAGATGCAATAGTATGACCTTCTGTTTATTTAATTTATTTTGCATAAGCCTCTGTCTTTACCAGAAGCTGAAAAGTATTACCTCCAGGCAAGGATGATTCATGGTTTTCTGTCTTATCTAGGTCAAACTGATAATACATATTGCACAATACATAAATCACAGTAATCAAAGGATGAAACAACACATTAGGTTTACTTGTCTAAACAAAGCTGCATTCCTTCCACAAAGTGTGGTTTAACTGTGCATTAAGCAAGTGCATAAACAGCAAGAGGAGGCCTGACTTCCTGGGAATTCTGAGATTTTATTATCCTGCACCATTAGTATCTATAATTCAGCCTAATCAGACAAGATTGTGAGTGCCAACATGAGTTATAGTTTGAGAGTGGATATTGATATAAAATCAGTCAGTACGATGTTGTTAAAGCAGGATACATGTTGGTATAACAGCTTGTGCATGGGTAAAGTGTATTGGCCTTTTCAGGTATAATCACTAGCATGGCTAAGCCTTCCCTCTATCTGGAAAAAAAAAATTCTGAAAATTAGGTTCACGTTTTAGCATCTGCACGTTGTGGTTTTGATGCCACTAAATCAGTACTCCAATCAGCATGTTGTTCCACCTGTCACTGAAGCCCCCACCGTTCTCCAAGTCCTCAAAGGTCTTTGTTTCCAGCTGGGAATTAGCTGGGATTTAGCCAGCCAGTGTGTAGGTCCCCCTTGTGCTGGCAAAATAGCTCTGACCCATCGAGGAATGGACTCCACAAGACCTTTGAAGGTGTGCTGGGGTATCTGGCACCAAGATGTTAGCAGCCGATCCTTTGAGTCCTGTAAGTTGTGAGCTGGGTGGACTTGGATCGGACTTTTTGTCCAGCACATCTCACAAATGCTCAATCGGACTGAGATCTGGGGAATTTGGAGGCAACACCTTGAATGCTTTGTCATGTTCCTTAAGCAATTCTTCAACAATTTTTGCAGTGTGGCAGGACGCATTATCCTGCTGAAAGAGGCCACTGACATTATGGAATACTGTTGCCATGAAGGGGTGTATTTGGTCTGCAGCAATGTTTAGGTCGATGGAACGTGTCAAAGTAACATCCACATGAATGCCAGGACCCAAGGTTTCCCTGCAGAACATTGCCCAGAGCATACACTGCCTCTGTCAGCTTTCCTTCTCACACAGCGCATCCCGTTGCCATCTCTTCTTTAGGTAAGTGATGCACAAGTACCTGGCTGTCCACATGATGTAAACGAAAATGTGATTCATCAGACTAGGCCACCTTCTTCCATTGCTCCAGAATGGGCACTCAGACCGGTCTGCGGCTACACAGCCCCATATGCAACAAGCTGCAATGCCACCTTTCGATCATAGCCAACATTAACTTTTTCAGCAATTTGTGCTACAGAAGTTCTTCTGTGGGATCGGATCAGATGGGCTAGTCTCCGCTTTATACACGCATCAGTGAGCCTTGGTCGCCCATGATCCTATCACCGGTTCACTGGTTGCCCTTCCTTGGACAACTTTTGGTAAGTACTAACCACTGCATACAGGGCCAACCCCACCAGACCTGCCATTTAGGAGATGGTCTGACCCAGTCGTCTAGCCATAACAATTCAGCCTTTGTCAAAGTCACTCAGATTCTTACACTTGCCCATTTTTCCTCCTTCCAGCACATCAACGTTGAGAACTGACTGTTCACTTGCTTCCTAATATATCCCACCCACTGACGGATGCAGTTGTAACGAGATTATATTTTAGTGTAATGTCTGATTGGTGTGTATGTTTCTCATATACAGGTTTCTCCTGGTTCCAGTTTCTTTCAACAGGAAAATCAGCAAATCATTCTGGAACTGGAACTGAGGGCCCCCGTATTGTACAGTAACACTGTGAAAACACATTTATCTGTCTGTATATTCATATTTACAATTCATATATTGTATATTAGATGAATGTCCTAATGTTGAAAATATTTTCTGATAATGTCTATAGTTTTACACTCACACATTACAAAAGCCTTTGATCCTGATACATGAGCTCTACAGCACAACGATAATATGAGGAAGAGTACAATACAGCTCAATAGTTGCAGTAATTAAATTAACTTCATTGGTCTGAGCTCTGCAGTAGAGTCTGTAATGCAATACACCACTTACTGTTAAAGGTCATGTTTTTTAGAACGTTATCTAATAATAATAGTTAAAATTTTATACTCCAGTAAACAAACGTTCAGCAGAGAGTTCTCTATTATTTGTAGCTCACTGGTTTAAAGGTTCATTCTGCCCAGGATTGTTGTGAACCATTTAATATTCTCATATAAAAACATTTTTATTGAGTACACCACAGCGACTCAAGATCTGTGATAAACGAGCGGCTGTAGTGTTAGAAAAGACTAATGATGGCACAACTGCCATTGAGTTTAAGTCTTTAGAAAGTGTAGGGTTCTCTGAGTGTAATAAATGCCTTAGTCTTAAGTAACACTTTTTCACATTGCTCTCCCCACAGCAATGTCGGTTCGACAAGTGAGCAACAGTAATGAAGGGTTTAATTCTCTGGCCTCATTCAGATGGTTTTGATTCATTGCACCTTCCCATGACCACGCACTCTGGCCAAAACATAATGTTCCACTAAGCTCTTGATAATGTTATCCTCAGCCACTGGCTAAGATTGTAGTGCAAAGTGAAATATGGGCATGGTTAAGACAACTATCATGCTCTTAGTCCTCACTGTGAATAAAAACAAACCATGGATTTCTACTTTTAAAAAATGCACTCCCAGAAAAAAAAATGATACTAATGGTACTGTACCATTCCTTGTGACTGGGGTGGTACCCTCAAGCGTACATCTTGTACTGGGTATCTTTTATCTATAATGGTAATGTGCCTTTACTTGAACAGATAATTACAGTCCAATTATGTATCTTAAATCATTTTTAAGGTGCACTATTTCCATTTCCAGGTGAAAGATATATATTGGATGTACAAAAGATAAGAGTACCACCCCAGTGAAAAGGAAAGGGACTTTCTCTGAGCATGTTTATGCAGTGCAAGCTCATAAACTGTAACGTGTTAGATGTGTGTGGAACCAGTGTATCTCTGTTAATCTCAGAACATCTTTTGTCACCCTGCACAGTTTAGTCCCATTGCTAATCTCATACACCTAGAACCAGAGGTGAGTTTAGACTTAGAACTAAACTCCAGCCGATCTGCCCTACAGAACCCTGAGTATCCACTTTCAAACATCCTGCTATAACCACACTGACTAGCAACATCAGCCATTGAGCCCAGGCCTTTAACACTTAGAAGACTCACAAGCCAATCACTTGATGGAAAGCCCAAGCAGTTGTGAATTACCTCATTAGAGCCATTTTTGGGGGCAGTTAGTGGTTGCTTCCAGCGGAAGAGGTTTTTTGATGGTCTAATCAGAAGCCATTGATAGCGCATGGATTTCCGGGGTGAAAGAGAATGATCAAATCTAAGTTTCTCTGGATTTGATAATCAGTCCCTAACAAATGTTATTCTGATTTTATGAAATGGAAAAATAAATAAATAAATAAGGATATTCTTCTGGTGACAAAAATTTAATTAATAAATAAATAACATCTGATAAAATACATATGGAATAGGTGTTGACTGCATTCAGGATCAATGATTTTCATAATGTTTCAGGAAGCCAAAAGAGATGATTACGATTTAATTAACTTGTGGTTGGTTGCAACCATGTAGGCTACATGGATTAACTAATTACAAACTTGGGTACAACGAGTTGTTTAGTCACAAATCAAACATAAAGATTTATTATTGATTTGGATGAGTGAGTGGGCCTAAAATGCAGATTGCACCACATTGGTGAACCTGTCTAATCTCATATTCTTCTGCAAGCCTGTCAGCCAAAATTACAGTCTACTGCTGTTAAACTTTGGGTGACATGACCCTAGACATGTTGTGTTTTGACATGACCCTACGTATGAATGTAATAGTTTCTGTAATCATCCAAATGTATTTAGTGTCTGTGCAGTTAGAAGTACAGTATGAAGGGAACAGAGGATATACAGTTGACACTCGGAAGTAGGAAATGTGCTTGCCACAATACTGATCACTAAATATAATCCAATCTCGAGTTTCTTTATTTGATACCAGTAACTGCTATAGAGTTGTTCTGTTGTCAAATAATGCCCAGCAATTTGCATATAAAAGGAACAGCAGCCCTGGAAGTTTAACAGTAGTACACTGGGGGTTTTTTTAAGAATAGCAGGGTTGCAGATGTACAACAGACAAGGGGCTATCAGCATTTTAGGCTCCCAGCTTGTCCAAATGAACAATCAATCTGCATGTGTGATTTGTACCTAATCATGATTAAATTATGATTTGGGCCGAATTGCTGTTTCTGTTTTCTACAGACAGAAATGAGAAATGTACACAGACTCACATTCGTATTGTATTTGACAGTATGCACCACAGAATAGTGTGGTTTGTAAGCTCTGCATTAAACTTTCAAATCTTTTCATGACATGCACACAATCCCTGCCATACCAAATCAAGATAATCTTAACTGATCCTCTGTACCAAGCATTATTTTTTTTCATTTCCTGGTACATGATGTATGGGACACTCAACACTAGCCCAAAGTACAAATCACCCTTATTGTGACATTGAAACAGATACAGTTTTCCCCACAGGAAGCAAAACTTTAAAGCTGATTACACATCTTTGGCTTTAAATCACACACTGAGGCTACATTATATATTCCCAGCAGCCAGCCTTCAGCCTTTCTTCTCAGCTTTTCCATTGTCATCTGGAACACGGATTGCCTTTCAAGTAAATAAAGAATTTTTTTTTTTTTTTTTTAAATCACAATTTCCGTTTGCAATTAAGACACCAACCAAATAAAAAAACACAGCAGGATGTATAGAGTAGCATTTGTTAGTGTGTGAGACTCACAGAAATGGTGTGGATTGAAATGTTGGTTAAAATGGCACCCCATCTTTTCAGTGAGATTCACAACTCAAAAAATGTTTCAGAAGTGCTCTTAGAGTAAGCTGACCTGTAAGGTGCTCTGAAACAATGACACTATTACCATGGGAGGTGGAAGAGAGGAGACCAAGACCATGACAAGCACAAATAATTGGCTGCCTGGCATACTTCCAGCAATATATTAAGTGAGTCCAGTATTTAATTACATTCGTTAGACATTTTTAAAATTATATTATTCATACCTGTTTCTGTAATAACACGCCAGTTGTTGTTTAGTGATTTATTATGGATAATACTATTTAGTCATTTAATAGTTGGATGAAGTTGCCTGTTTATGTGTTGTGCTTTGCTCATTTACTCTGATGTTAGAAATAGGACAGGACCTTTAAGCCTGTGCTTGAATTATACAATTTTGCCATTTTAGTAAATTGATTAGTGATTGCAGATTGTTTCATAAATGTGCCTAATGAGAAATACATTATTTGTATTATTATACTGAAGAACAAACACAGTGAAATGACATTGAGGCAGTAGATTTCGAATGGGAACACTACAGGCTGAAGAGCTACACCCATGTTAGCAATATATCAGCATTACACCAGCAAATTAGGTGTGTGCCTGCACACATTATAGAGCTCACTTCATGCATTGCATGGTCTTGTTTCGAGCTCAGACCTGCATTGTAATCAAGTTACCCTTCAAGAATGACTTGGATCTACATCATTGAACATCATTGAACATTCACAGGATGCTAAGTAAATAGCATAGACGGAAAGGATGGCTGAACCAAGATTAGTCTGCTGCTCCTGGAGAGTAATAGCAATTTGATTAGATTTATAAAGAGCATGAGGCTGCATGCAAATGCAAAAAAAAGAAAAAAGAAAAAAGAAAAAAAAAAACCCAAAACTGCCTGTTACACAAATGCATAGACACTAAGACAGGACAAGCTAAAACAGAACTGTAAGAGTGTTTTGGTTACTTATTAAATAGGAATATTTGGGCAATTTATGAATTAATTGTGGTTTGGACAAAGCATGATATATTAAGAAATCCAAATCTATTGTATGCCATTTACAATATACATTC
Source organism: Ictalurus punctatus (assembly GCF_001660625.3). Lineage (NCBI taxonomy): Eukaryota > Metazoa > Chordata > Actinopteri > Siluriformes > Ictaluridae > Ictalurus > Ictalurus punctatus. Next base: position 8,983,407 of record NC_030441.2, on the reverse strand, counting down.
CTGATAAACGGCATAAGCCAAAGGATGCACCTGCTTGCTTCTATACAACACTAATACTCCTTCTCTACACAAACTTATTTCACTGACGTTATCATTTTCTTTTCTGCTCTGAATCTCTATAGGTTCACATGATCCCCAGCAGACCACAGAGGAACAAACCTTACTGACCATCTGTTTCGAGGACATCTGCCTAATGGGCATGACTATAGTTGAAAAATATGCTGACATACTCAATGCAAAAATGCAACATCTAGTTAGACCATGACTTATTAAGAGCCTGATATTGACAGAGCATAGCATAGCTTTTGTCTGCTTTTGTTGGATCCCACATAACTTCAGTTACAGAGCCACTGTAAATACTAAGCACAGCATATGAAAGATAAAGAGGGGTTTTCTGCTCATGTTAGTTTTAATTAGAAACAGAGTGCTTAGGCTATCTATTAAGAACTGATGTATATGACAAGACCAGAGACTAATGTGGAAAAAAAAAATTGACGGCAAGCTAAATTAAATCAGCATGTTTCATTATCTGCCTACAACTGTTATTACAACCCATTACAATATGAGCCATATCTGATATGAATCATATTAAAATAAATACAGGAAATATTGTGATAATTTCAGAAGAATATTTGGTTGTGTTTTGCTGGAGTCATCCAAGCCTTAAATCTGTAAAAGCTCTTCTCTGTAACTGAACTTATTCTCATAAGTGGTGATAAAATTTGACAAAATGATAACAAGTCGAGTCGGTTCTTCAAGCCTATCAAAGCTTGCCATTATAAAAAAAAAAAAAAAAAACACAAAAGAATCTCATAGAAGTGATGAATAGATGCTATGCTGTCATGTTCGCCTTATCATGCATTACTTGAATCAAGACCCATCACTCTCAAACCCCTTTGTGAGCTTGGTCACTGGAGAGCACTCAAGATCTTTTTCAATAGACCAAAGAAACCCATAGTAAGGGAAGAGCCACGGCAAACAAATTACTTTCCACTTTTATTGTAAATTCTGCTCATGACTGATGTGGGGAATGCATCAGTCTAGGGAGGAAGGCTTGAGAATGGTTGGCAGGCTGGAGTAACCATAGCAGAGGGACAAGGAAGGCTTTCATTTCGGAATGAGAAGGACCATTCCACCGTGAATAGATCAGAGAGCGTGCCTGACACATAGGCCAAAATCGTGCTGGGAAGAAGGCCTGGTATCCAACCTGGCAACGGCGCCAGCTAATCACTGCTGAGAGGCATAGAACTTAAGCTTGCTAGTGCTAGACCAGTTAACTCTAAGTC